>NW_011888831.1:2389657-2405981 GCF_000151845.1 Pteropus vampyrus
AGCTGTTTGAAGAAATAATGATGGAAAACATCCCTAACCTGGTGAAGGAAATGGACATAAAACCCCAGGATGCTCAGAGAACCCCAAAAACCAGGGATCCAAAGAGGCCCACACCAAGACATATCATAATTAAAATGCCAAACGTTAAATACAAAGAGAAAATCTTAAAAGCAGCAAGAAAAAGCAGTTAGTTACCTACAAGGGAATACCCATAAGACTGGCAGCTGATTTCTCAAAAGAAACTATGCAGGACAGAAGGGCTTGGCACAAAATATTCGATGTGATGAAGACCCAGGATCTACAATTAAGAATAATTTATCCAGCAAAGCTATCATTTAGAGTTGAAGGACAGATAAAGAGCTTCTCAGACAAAAATAAGCTAAAGGAATTTATCACCACCAAGCCAGTATTACAGGAAATGTTGGAGGGATTTCTTTAAGAAGAAAAAACACATGTATCAAAAACAAGAATAAAGAATGGTAACAACTACATTCCTATCAATTAGTACCTTAAATGGAAAAGAATCAAGTACTCCAACCAAAAGATAGAGTGGCTGAAAGGATAAGAAAACAAGACCCCCTACATATGAAAAAGAAGGAGATGAAAAAAGATATTGCTTTGATGGACCTAGAAGACATTTAAGTCAGACAGAGAAACACTGTATGATTTCACTTACATGTGGAATCTAAGGAATACAAAGAACAAATTAATCAAAAACAGACTAACAAATATAGTGGACAATTTGGTGTCAGACAGAGGGGAGGGGGGCTTGGGGGCTGGAAGAATGGTGTGAAGGGTTAAAGAACTACAAATTAGTAGCTAATGGATGGTCACGGGGATGGGGAGCACGGCATAGGGAATGCAATTAGCATTAATACGTTGGCTAGGTGGAGGATCAGTAGAGGAGGGAGCAATTGGGGAGATCATTTTATGAACTATATAGATGTCTAACCAATGTCCTGTACATCTGAAACTAATTAAAATAAATAAAAAATTAATTTAAAAAAATTTTTAAGTAAAAAATAAAACCACATTTACACCTCGGTGGCCACCAAACCTTTCAGCAGAGCTTCCTTAACTGTGAGCTGTTTGAAGCTACAGGTTTGAGCTATTAACTCTGAATAGCTGTAGAGATCTCAGCAGGGGTCAGAGGAACCAACTCAACCTAGGCATAGTGCCAAAACGTGGCCAGTTGAGGCTTCCTGTAAGTCACAGCAGTGTTTACCAGCGTTGGAGTCTTCTCAACAAGGTTATGGAGAAACTGGGCCTTGGTTCTAGGATGTTAAGTCTGTGGCCTCAACAAGGCCCTAGGATGGAAAGTCTGTGGCCTTGAACCACCAGCTGAATGTCAACCCCCAGAAGCAACTCTATCCTCTTTTGAAAATATGACCCCACACACTTCTTTTGGACCATGCAGAGGGAGTCTTGCGTGTTCACAGAATTCTCTCTCAATTATATGGCACCTAGGCACTCCCTGCACATAGGGGCATGTTTCTGTGTGGCTTTCAGCCTCTCTCAGGGCCCAGGGGAGCCATTCCTGGAGTAGTGTGCACAGCTGCCTCCCCCTTTGGCATAGACTGGGGTCTGGGGAGCAGAGCTCGACCTGACCTGAGTAGTGGGCAGGAGCTGCACAGGGCATCCCTCTGCCCTCCAGAATGGGAGATTTTCTCCAGCAAGCCCGAGGCCCTGACTCTCTCACTATTTAGGGCCAATTATTTTCCAGGGGACAACCTAGACCCTCATACAAATAGACAACACCTGTCTTCTTCATGTATCTAAGCATAACTGAAAGCCACAAGAGAACATTGCCAAAACTCAAGCTTGAGTCATCACTCCCAATGAAAGAATTTGGAGACCTAGGTAGGGAACGTGATGCTCAGGTTCTAGTCCCAGCTCTGCCTCCAGGTGTTTCATGCTCCAGCTGTAACCCTAGGCCACCAGAGAAGAGTCCCTGGCTACCAACTCCTTATAAGGCTACCCCACCACCCAGCCACTGGAGAGACAAGGTCCTCAGCTGCGCAAGAGAACAGACCCTGGAGAAGATAACCACCTCACTCTTGGCCAGACTCTTCTATGTCAAAGAGGTGTCTGCAGCCCCATGCCAGGCAGCTTATATTAGTTATCTGTTGCTGCTTAGCAAATTACCCCCAAATCTGGTGGAGGTTCCAGTCAGAGCAATTAAGCAAGAAGAAGAAATAAAAGGTAACCAGATTGGAAAGCAAGGAGTAAAACTATCTCTATTCACAGATGATGTGATCTTGTAAATGGAAAACTATAAGGAAGCCACTAAAAGACTATTAGAACTAATAAATGAGTTCAGCAAGGTTGCAAAATACAAGATCAATACATAAAATCAATTGTATTTCTATACACTTGCAACAAAAAGTCCAAAATGAAATGAAGAAAATCATTCTTTTCACAAGAGCATCAAAAAATAAAAAAATATACTATACCTAGGAATAAATTTAACAAAAGAAGTGCAAAACAAATACTTTGAAAATTAAAAACTTTGTTGAAAGAAATTTAAAAATATCTAAATAAATAAATAAACATCCCATGATCACGATCAGAGACTTAACTTAATTAAGGTGGCAATAGTTCCCAAACTAATCTACAGAGTCGACGTAATTCCTATCAGAATCTCAGCTGATCCCTTTGTAGAAATTGACGAGCTGATTCTAAAATCCATATAAAATTCCAAGGGACCCTGACGAGCCAAAACTATCTTGAAAAAGAAGAACAAAGTAGGAGAACTCGCACTTCCCAATTTTAAAACTTACTACAAGGCAACGTTAATTGAGACAGTGTGGTACTATACCACAAGGATGGACATGTAGATCAATGGAATAGAATTGAGAATCCAGAAATAAAGTCATACATCTACGGTCAACTGAGTTTCAGCAATAGTACCAAGACATGCAATGTGGAAAGAATAGTCTTTCCAACAAATAGTGTTGGGATAACTGGATAGCCAGCCACATGCGAAAGAACGAAGTGGGACCCTTAACTCATAGTATATACAAAAACTAACTCAAAATGGATCAAATGTCTAAATTTAAGAGCTAAAACTATAAAACTTAAAATAAAACATAGTGGAGGGTCCACTTACAAAATGGCTCACTTACATGGCTGGCAAGGTGTTGTTGGCTGTTGGTAGGAGGTCTCAGTTCCTCTTCGCGAGGGCCTTTCTACAGGGCTGAGTGTCCTCAGGGCATAGCAACTAGCTCCCCATGGAGTGAGCAATACAAGAGACTAAGACAAAAACAATGATGTCTCTTATGACCTTGTATTGTAGATCACCCACCATCACCTCCACCATATTCCATTGGTCACACAGACCAGCCCTGATTCACTGGGGGAGGGCTCTACACAAAGGCATGAACACTAGGAGGCAGGGCTCATGGAGGCCCATCTTGGAGACTAATTTCCCAATTTTCCCATAGAAGACCACCAAAACCCATCCCATTCTTCCTCACATGCTTTGTCCCTCTACCTCTGGTTACCATCATCCCCTAGAACATCATCCTCTTATCCTACTCTCTACCTACCCTAATCTGACCCAATTTCCTATCCTTCATTCCTCTGAGACCCAGAGTTTAGCAGTACAAAATTCCCCCCACCTTACTCTTAAGTCCTTCCCTTTTACAATCCCGTTATACCTTTTAGCTCCAAATGAACCTGACCATCACTTGATGACCTGGCTTTCCTTGCAGACTTTCAGGAGAATGGTGCTGCTTTGTTTCCCCTCCTACTCCTCATTTCTCAGAACCCTGGATCCTGGTGGACGTTCTTCCTGCTCCCCATTGCCACTCCCAAACCACTTTCCTGCCTTGTCTTGCAAATCCCCAGTTGCTGTGAAGCTCACAGCATCAAACCCAGACACCCATTTCTCTTTGCCCATGTCTCCAGTGGGCCTCCAGGTTGTCCCCTCATTCACTGAAGACTTTGATTGCCTGACTCAGCCTCTTTTCTGTCCACTCTGTTCCTGTCACCATTCAGGTGACTATACCGTCCACACAAATGATCTCTCCATCACCTAGACCCCTGGTTTTTCCACTTCTTGAAGAGTCTTTTCCTCCATCTTGATCATCACTCCTGTAGTCACACTAACATCAGCACCAGTTTTGAAATTGTGACTTAAAGCATCCGTCTCTCTAACCACAACTCCCCCTCCCTCTGTTCTCCCCTCTGGAACACCCTCCTATCCTTCCTCTTCAATCCATGGGGCCCCCCACTGCCCTGAGCCCACACGGGTTCACCAGCCATCACTCACCCATGCTTTCATATCCTCTTCAGTAGCTTCCACTTTGTGGGCCTTCGCTAACATGACCCTTAACTCCTTCTGCCCTTCTCCCTCCTTCAACTGACCTGCCGAAGCCCCAGCTCTGGCCTAACCCTACAGTCCATACCTGCACCCAGACAACTAAATGTTACTGCAAAAAAACAACAGAACATGTACCATGCCAAGAAACTTGTTTAAAATTCACCCCATGTGTCTCCAGTGGCCAGTGGGCAGTGCCCAGAAAGCCTCCTATAGCCCTGAAATGTTGTTTATCCCACCTCCCAAAATGACTATATCACATCACCTCCTCAGGTCCCCATACTCTGTGCCCCCTTCACTCTCAATGAACGCCCTTTTTTCATAAATAATGAAGGATTGGGGAAAGAGCAGCAAATAAAAAAGTAATCCCTCATCTTCTTACCACTCAGTCTACCACCCTTCTTCCCAGAGCTTCTGTGAAGGAAGAGGCCTGGCTCCCGATCAATGGCCGCCCCTCACTCAGTCTGGGTCTCACCTTCTCTCTCCTTTGTAGTGACTTTGTTGCCTATACTTATCAGCTTCATCAATCTCCCCCCTCCATTAGACCATTCCTGAAGCATAGAATCATCACCTATCTTTTTACAAAAGTTTCCCTACTTCGTGTCTAATCACCAGGCTTTTCTCTGCTTCCCTTCATAGCATCACCTCAAAATCACTGGCTCTTCTCACTATCTCCTTTCCTCGTCTTGAATTCTTACCCCGCTGCCCTCCAGTGAGTCCTTACCTCTCAACTGAGACTGCTCAGGATCTCAGCAGATCAAAGTCACTAAACGGCCTCCTGAGAGCCAGACCAAATGGTCACTTCTATCTTAATGCTCTAGGCCTCTCAGCAACTGGGGATCCAGCTGACTCCACCCTCTTTAAACACTCTTCTCCCAGGCTCTGTGACCTTCATGCTCTTCCGGTTTTCCTCTTGCCTTGTCCACGCCTCTCCCGTAGCTAGGTTTTCATCCTCTGCTGCCTGCTGTATAAGCAGACTCTGGAGCTCCACCCTCAGCCCTCTCTCCATCCTCTCTCTCAGGCAGTGCCATGGGGCTAAACTTCATCTCTATGACTCCCAAATCTGAATATGCAAATCCTCTGTCTTGACCTATCCTCAGGGCCTCACAAGCACATTTCCTACCACCTCTTTGGCATTCCTACCTGCGTGTCCACCGTGGCTTAAACAGAATTCTTGTTTTCTCCTCTCAAATTCCTCCTCCCTGAGACTTCTCACACCCGTTAAGGTGCGGTCATCCAACCAGATACTCAAGTCAAAACTGAATGAGTCTTTTCCTTCCTTTGCCCTCCACATCCTGTCCTTCAGGAAATCCTGCTGACTCTGCTTCTGTAAGACATTTCCATTCTTTTTTTCCCCAATCTCCATCACTGCCAGTCTAGTCCAGGCCTCCACTGTCCTCTCTTGAACCACTACAGTGGGATGCTGACTGGCCCCTCTGCTTGCTCCACTGCCCCCTCGGTCCATGAGCCACACAGCAGAGTGATCTTTGTAAAATGGACATCAGATAAAGTCAATCCCCGGTTTAAAACTCTCTGGGGGTTTGGGGGAGACTTTCCAAAGGCGTTGCACCACACATAGAATAAAAGCAAATCCCTCAGGCCCAAGTCTGACCTGCTGTCTTGGCCTTGCATCTCTCATCGCCCTCCCCCTTGCTCACTCTGTTACAGCCACACTGCTTTTTCCTCAGACACGAAAGCTCATCTCCATTTCAGGGACTTAAACAATCTTCTGCCTGGAATGCTGCTCTCTGAGATCTTTGCACCATCGGCTAAATGTCACAACCTCCAAGATGCTATCCCCTGACCAATCAGTTTAAAGAAGTCACCCAATCACTCTCTGTCCTAGCTCCATAGTTTAATGCTCTGCATGGCTGTTATCAATTGTCTAATAGTTTTCTTGTTTGTTTCTTTTTCTTCTCCCCCGCTAGACGTCTGTTTCAGTAGCTGTTGTATCACCAGCGCCATGGTCCCTGGCACTCAGGCCATGTTCATTCACATTTTAATAAAGAAAAGAATGAATTGCTGTGTGACTTCCAGCAGGTCAGTGTTATTCTCAATCTTCTTTAGGAAATGAAGTTATGTGACCTGATAAGCTCTTTGCTTCTGAGGATCAATCCACCTTTAAGGTGAGTCAGAGCTATGACAATCAATGACCACCAGGTGTCGCCAAAGACAAAGGCGAGAACCCTCTCTGCTACACGACAATTCCATGGCAAGGCCCAAGCGTCTAACTGGTCAGCTCACCACTGAGAGGGTCTCCAAAGACATTTGGAGTCAGCATATGCCTTATAAGGGCGACCCTGAAGTGAGGGGATCTCAAGTGACTCAGCCAGCCAGGCAGAGGACCTAGAGCTGGACCCTAAGTTTTTCCTGGGCTTCAGTCTTCCCATCTGTCCATTAGACTCATTGCCCAGGTTCTTCTAGGTCAGACCCTTCCCTTGTGGCGGAATCGTTATGAGAGGGGCACTTTTTCTTTCCTATTCTGTTCTCGGGGGCCCTTCCCTGGGGGCAGGGACATGTCCTTCCCTGGGTATACTTCCAGTATCCACACATTCAACCAGAAGTCACCTCTGATAGTGGAGCATTATCATTAAAGCTGCGACAAGGTAGAAACAATCACATTTCAGAGAACTCCTTGGTGAAGGTTAGGGAGCTCCTGAAGAAGAAGGGGGGATGTATTTTTCTAAACAAACATATTGTTTGTTAAGAAAACGTATTTTTCTTAAAAAATGTTAAAACCATTATTAGCTCAGAGATCAACAAAAGTAGGTCAACAGCTAGGCCTGCCAGCAGCCACATTTTACCAGCCCTTGCTGTAGAGGAAAGCCTGACAAGCCACTTGGGGTCTCAGGCATCTATTCAACAGAAGAGACACAGAGAAAAGCACCAATTTGTCCAATGTCTCCATTTTCTTCCTTCAGATAAAATATACACAAAATATGCTCAAGAACGGCTATGCATAAGTCCAAATGAGGGATTAGTTTGGGTTCTGAGAAAGAAAGAAGAGAGGGAGAGCTAGAGAGAAAGAGAAATGCCTGGGGTTTCAAGATGACAAGTGCCCAAAGCCAAATCTTCAGTAAGAATGAATTTTACTGTGTATATCGAAGTTGTCAAAATGGTGAGATTGGGTGGGTTATACCTCTCACCAGAACCCTCTTCCTTGTTCTGATTCCCCCCAGCCCCAAAAGAGAATGGGAGCATCTTTCAAGGGCATATTCAGACCCAGGGCTAATGAAAGACTTGAGAACAGAGCCTCCTGGTCCTTGTCAAACACCCAAGGGCAAGCAAGGGCCATAGCCCAGGCTGGGCCTCTTGTGGGGAGTAGACCTCAAATAAAAACGCAGCACAAAATAACGATGAATTTACATACATACAGATATATATGTACATATATACATACATATATATAAACATATATATGTATTAACTTTATTGAGATATAATTTACATACCTTACAATTCACCCATTGAAATTGTACGATTCAATGGTTTTCAGTATTTTCAGTTGTGAAACTAATGCAGGGAGGAGGCAAGAGAACTTAAATATTAAATCAAGCTACATTCAGATTCTGCAATATGCTGATGAGCCCTGCAGCCAGGCCACAAGGACACCTGCAGAACAAAGGAAGATTTCTGCTGGGATTGCTAACAACCCATTTCCCACACCTGTGAAGAGGAAACAGGAAAAACAGTCTTTAAGTGGCTGCCCTACACAATAAAATTGTTTATTCTCTATGACTAAAACCATGGGGAACCTATGAATTAAAGGTTGGGAACTGCCAGCAGGCCTTTCACACTACCTATTCTTACCTTTCACGCTGCATACTCTTTAAACTAACTCACCCGAACTAAAGAATGATATATAAACTGAATTCCCCGAACACTAGGGTTCCCCTCAGTCTCTTTCTCTCCAACCCCCAGTACCTTTACTCTGTCTCTGTACCTCTGAGTCTCTCACTCTCATTCTGAGAGGAGACCACACATCTGTGGAGTATTATCCCTTTTCCAATAAAGTTTCCCCTTGACTCTAACTTTGGCGCGTGTGTTGAATGTTTTCCACACTCTCCACCAAAGGACCCTCTTCTCTCCGTGCAAGGTTTGGTCTCCCCCTACTCGGGAGAATTTGCCCTGTCCTGCATCACAACCATTACCACAACCAACTTTAAAACATTCCATTACCACAAAAAGAATCCCTATGCTCACGAGCAGTCACTCCCCATTTTCTCCCCATTCCCCACCCCACACCAACTCTGACAAACACCAATCCACCTCTGTCTCTACAGATTTGCCTGTTTGGGGCTTTTCTTATAAATGGAATCGCCCAATATATGGCCTTTAATGTCTGGTTTCTTTCACTTAGCATAATGTTTTCAAGGTTCATCCACGTCGTAATAATATTTCATTGCACTAATACACTACAATTTGTTTATCCATTCATCAGTTGATGGACATTTGGGTTGTTTCCACCTTTTGGCTGGGACGAATAATGCCGCTATAGACATTCATGTACAAGTTTTTGTGTGAACCTATGTTTTTAATTTATTGACTATATGCCTAGTAGAATTGCGGGGTCAAATGGTAACTCCGTGTTTAAACACTTGAGGAACTGCCAGACTGTTTTCCAAAGCAGTTACACCATTTTATTTTCCCACCAGCAGTGTATAAAGGTTCCAATTTCTCCACATCTTGCAAACATTTGTTATGCGTTTTTGATTCTGGCCTAAGTGGGTAAGAAATGGTATCTCACTGCCGTTTTGATTAGCATTTTCTTCATGACTAATGATGTTGAACATCTTTTCATGTGGTAATTGGCCATTCGTATATCTTCTTCAGAGAACTGTCTATTCAAATCCTTTGCCCATTTTTAAATTGGGTTGTTTTTTTTTATTGTTGAGTATAAGAGGTCTTTATATATTCTAGATGCAAACTCTTGTCAGCTACATGATTTGCAAAAATTTTCTTCTCTCATAGCTTATCTTTTCACTTTCTTGATGTATGCTTTACGTTTTCAAGATATATTAGATATATTATTAGATTTTTTAGAATTAAGAATTGTTTCATATTAGCAAGTTGTTCCTAGAATCATTATATAGAAACTCTTGTTTTCCCTCATAAATATTTTTGGTCTTAAATAATACTTTGATATCTGTATAGATACACCAGCTTTCTCTTTGTTAGTATCTTCTATCTATTCACTTTCAACCTTCCATCTCCTTGTTTTAGGTGCTTCTTTTATAAACAGCATGAATCTGGACTCTCTTTCAAATCCAATCTGACAGCCAATCTGGCCAAGTTGGTGTATTTACAATTATCGTGGCTCAGGCTGATCAGAGGCGCTTGCAATCTGCCATGAGCCAGAAAGGAGGAGGAAAAAGGAACTGGCATTTATCAATCGTTAGTTTTGCGCCAGTCTCACAGGTGGCCTTGCTCAATGCTCACACTGTGTTGACATAAATATCATTACCTCTTTTTATAGAGAACGGGACCAAGACTCTGCATAGTTAAGTCACTCAAAGTCACACAGCTAGTGAATGGCAGAGTCGGGGCGCTGGCTGGCTCCAGACAGCATCCCCACCACCTACAGGGACATGCTGGAACCCTCCCAGAGTGGCAGAAATCCAGCTAGGCCTTGAAGGTCTTGTGATAAGAAGAAAAAGGAAAGGGTTACCAGGCAAAGAGAACAATCACAACTGAGTTTCTGAGGTGCATCAAGGTCAAAAAGGTGGGGTCCCTGTTCCACTTAACCCAGCCCACCCACAGGTATAGAAATGTCTGTTCCCCACACTCATTCCCACCCCCCACCCTATCCGTCCTGCATTTCTACTACCTGTGACATGCCCAGTAGAGTGAAGCTGAGAGCTCGGACAGCAAGCAAAGGATTCTGTTCTAGTGGTGTGCAGGGAAATGTTTAAGAACTCGCCGAGGGTGGAGGTGGATATGTAACATTTTCCCATTGCGATAGTATAAATATTCCCACCATGGCCAAACTATCAACATCACTAAAAACACAGAGTTGGGAAGATATGCACCCAATCAGCTCTCATAAGCCCGGAAGATCCAACTCCAGCCCATCACCCTATCTACTCCCTTCTAGAGAAGTCTACAAAAAAGAGGGTGGGAACTGCTATTGGAAACTGTGCCTTCCGAATGAGGTACAGACACTTTGTGTTCCTTCTCCTCCTCCAGCTGGTCCTGGCAGTCTCTGCTCTTCAGGTAGGGGACCAGAGAGACAGCCTGTCAGAGCTCCAGAAACTGAGGCTGAGAGAGAGAGCTTGCCCAGTGAGTTGCTGGAGACAACGGGTGCATCTGCGAGTGTTGAAGTGCATGCACAACCCCGTATGTGCCTGTACAGCCTATGCACACTCACGTGTGCCTCTATGTACATAAATGTACATTTGTTTTGGGGCTGTTCTTGAGGTTGAACCAGAAAATGGACCTGTAAGTGGTGATTTTTTAAATGAGATGCTTTTAAAAAAGTATCTATGTGCTAATTTTACCCACAGTTGTGTCCTAAGCTATTAATTACAAATGGCTTCTCTCTGCCTCAGCTCTTCTGACTCCGTTTGCTGCCTCTGTCCCCATTTCAACCAGCCTGGGTCCCACATGTGGCCCAAGACAAATCTAGAAACCACCTCCTGGGAGGAGAGGGAGGTGGGGCCAGGTAAAAGTTCATGGGATACAGCTGAATCCTTAGGTGATTAGGAATCATGGTCAAGGAGGGCAGCAAATGGGAGGAAGCCAGGGAGCTGGGGGCAGGCCGTCAGCAGGAGGCAGGGGAAGTAGGAGCAGAGCACAAGGTGGGGGCAGAGCACAAGTGGCAGAGCCAGTGGTTCAGGAAGGGGATGCTCAAGACCAATGGAAGGGCCCTTCACCCCTCTACCTGCATGTGCCCTTGGCCCCATCACACAGAGGCTTGTGGAAGGCAGCGAATGGAGACGTTTCTAAATCAACCCAGGAACCAGTGCCCATTAGCTACCAGCTGACTCCATCACTCAAAACAAATGGCATCTTCTTGGCTCCAAATACCTTTGCTGGTAGGCAGAGTCCCAGGGAAAGGCATGATTCTAGCTGGCTAGGAAGACTGGGTTCCCAGGGAAGGAAGTGGGCCCACTGTGCCTTCTAGAGTCCCCAAATGCAACCCAAACTCTCCACCTACCTGCTCTCTCCTCCTTTCTCTTCTCCTTCCCCCCGTCTCCCTGCCCAGCTCACTACATCCATCACTGGGCTGGTCAAAGTTCTCCCAGAGGATTGTTTGCAGCTAGGTACATATGTGTACCTGGGTGTTCATGTGCACTTGTGTTTCATGCACAACCCTGTGTGTGCCTGTCCATGCCACAATAGTGACTTATAACTGAAAAGTCCCTTAGAAGTCATCCAGTTCAATCCCACCAGTGCTTCTCAGCAGGTCACTATTGGTGTTTGGAAAGGGATAATTCCTCCTTGGGGAATAATTCCACTACATGAAGTTAGTTATGCCTGGTCCCAAAATTCTAGTAGGCACGAAACATTAGTACCACTCAGTGTCATCATGACAACCAGAAATGCCCTCACAAGTTTCAAACCTCTCATGGAGGTAGGACAGTAGAGTTCCAGCTATGGACACTCCAGGCTTTGTCAGTGGCTGAATTTTCTCCACAGAATCTCCGGAAATAATCAGGCCCCTGTTCTTAAACTTCCAGGGATTGTTAGCTGGCCACCTCCTGCAGCCACTTACCCATCGACAGACAGCACTATCTGAGAAAAAGCTCCACAAGTGTTGATCCAGCTCCCTGGGCCTCACAATGCTCCTGGGTCTAGGAGGCAGCAACTGCTTCGGGTGGACCTCACCAACCAAGCCTGTGTGGGTGTGTCTGGTGGGCTGGTGGAGCTCCTGAAGACTTGAGGGGCTCACCCCAGAAGAGAAGAAGCCCTTCTGACCAGCAAAAAAGCTGCAGAAACAAAATAGAGTACTGAGCTCAGGTAGGTGACAGCTCTCAGATCTGAGGTTTCTGGAAACATGAGCTGTCCACAGGTACTGAAAGAACTGTCTCCTCTTTTGCCCATCTGTCTGCTGCTGCTCCAGGAGGATGAGTGTGGGCAGGTGGGAGGAGAGGTCGCTGGGAACTAAAACTAAAGGAAAACTGTTCCTCACTCAGGCTAATTGGCTGGTGTGCTGTGTAGTATGAGGTGACAAGGGTGTGGGTGGGTGGGGGTGCCCAAGAGGTTTGGTGATGTGTGCTGCCCACATCTTTTGATGGACCTATGCACTCTATTCCCTTGGATATGTGCTGAGGACAGTTATCAGGTTACAGGATGGGCTATGTGTAGCTTTGCAGAAACTGTATTAATGCTTCCCAGTGTGGCTGTCCCAATGTCCACTCCTCACTGAACTGCACCGGTGGTCCAATCACTGCACATCCTTCAGGAGCCTTTTATAGATGAGAACCAGAGGTCTGGGACCTGCCTAATTGGGACCTCACTGTGCCAGCCATCCCCCCATCCCCACCCCGCCCCACTCCCCAGGCAGAATTTTTTTGCCTGATATAATTTCTTGCCCTTTAGTAATTAGCATTTCTAGTTAAAAAATACTTGAATAGTTTTAAGTGGATTTTACTGAGATGAAGACCTTCTCTGGAAGTTAGATCTGTGCACATAGTCTTCCATCTGGCAAGCAAGATAATGATGCTTACCCAGATTTTTTAAATCCAGTTTGCCAATGATTAGCTAATAATTTTTTTTTTCATATTAAATGTTTCTACCCAGAGGGGATCTTTCCATTGGATTTTTTCAAAATATCTCCCTTTGCAACAGATTTAAAATAAAAGTTTAATTTGTGGTCACACCAGCATATCTTCTCATGGCCTCTTTTTCCATCAGCTTTAACATCTCTAAACTTTTACACAGAGAAACTAAGAAAAAACACTAGTTATCAAAACAGAAATTGTGTGGGGAGATTATCTATATCCACATCACTTTGTTTTTAACTTTTATAAAGATTCTCTAAGGTTCCTTTAACAGCCTCCTTAAACTCTTGGTGGCCTAAAGTGCATTCTCATCACCACCCTGCCCCCATCCTCACAGGGCACGTAAAAAAGAGAAGAAAAACTCAACCATTTAACAGCTTCTGCCAACTGCAGGTGAGAACTTGAGGTACAGAATCAGAAAGGATCCTGTGAGTCAAGAGGGAAATAAGGTTTGATTTACATAAGTCTCGTTTTGACCAGATTTTCCCCAGACTTCTTCCCACCACCGATACCCCAGCCCCCACCTTTGGGCCGGGCTCCCAGTACCCTCCCATTCAAATTCAACCGTCCACCTTTCAGACACTCGCTGAGAGCGCAGATGGGTCACCGTCGTCTGGAATATGACCCTGCAGGAAGTGTCAGGAGCTGTACACTGCTCACGCGACCATGCCCACTGGGGTATTACAGGCAGGGATGGTACCGCAAACCAGGACCTGAGCTCCGGGCCGGCTGCCCAGGTCCTTGTTCCCAGCCTGGAGGTCCAAAGTCCAGATCTCTAACCTAGAAGCTCTTGGAAGTCGTCCCAGAGGGTCCACCGTCTCTCCTTTCCCCACCCTCCCTCCTCCTCCACTGCTAGGCCACGGAAAGCACAGGAAATGCCCCAGGGCCTGCCGAGGGGTCCTACAGGCAGTCTTTCTCCCATCTGCTTTCTTTGTTATTCTAATTGCTTCTGGGGACACCCTTTGTCAACTGTACAGAGCTATGCAAATGACTGGAGTTGGTATTGTTATTACTAACAGGAGCTTGGTTTCAAAATCACTTTGATTATTCATTCCAGCACCAACTCCAGTCTGTTCTGCGCTGGGGGTTCCCCCGGTGTCGCGTTTGATAATTTCCTCCTGTGTGAACTGCAGGTTGGAAACCCCATACTGAGGCTTTCCCCTTGAGAGTGGGTGATTTGCCAACTGTATGGGGGCATGCAAAGAACTCGAACTTTGGAATCCAACAGGCAATGATTGGGGTTCTTCCTCTGCCCCGGGGTTTGACCTTAAATAAGTCACTTCACAAATCTGGGCCTCAGTTTCCCCACCGGTGAAAGGGGAGTGAAGGCCCTCCTCAGGATGTTGTCATGTGACCATGTGCCGGGGAAAATGGAGGTAAAGGCCCTGCTGCCTTAATGGTGGCAATTGTGCCTGAGTTCTAAAGGACCAGAGCCTGTGAGTGGCCCGCAGGGGTAGCTATCTCCACAGGCTGTGGGGGGCCTGGCAGGGTAGCCAGATTTAACAAATTAAAAATAAGGATATTCAGTAAAATCTGAATTTCAGATACACAACTATATATATATTTTTGTATGTAAGTATGTCTCATGCAATATTTGAGATATACCAAAAAATTATTCATTATCTGAAATTGAAATATATCTAGCTACTCTAACAGAGAGACTAAGACGCTTATAATGGGTTCTCTTGCTACCCGAGAGATCTTCATTTGGGACTGGGAACCTGGAGAGACAGGGTGGGAGCACAGGGCCAAAGTAGGAGAAGGATCTTGAACACAGAGACCTGAAAAAGGCACTGGCCTGCAGGCCTGTTTGACTACCACCTGCTCTCACGCCAGCAGCAAACACTCTAGAAGCCTGGATGGAGGCTTGGCTCAAGGGACTTCAGTGTCCCCTGCCCCCGACCCCTCCAATTTACCTGCTCCTCCTCCAGCTCCAGCTGGTCCGGCCACTAGGCCAAGCGTCCACTCCCAACTCACTCTTTCCTGAGCCAGAAGGACAGGAGGAGGCTTCACCAAAGGAGCTAGACCAAGGTGGTAAATCAGGAGTAAAGCTAGCCTGGGTGTTAATTACCTTCCAGAGAACCATATTGTGTCATTGCAGAAGGCCAGGAGCAGGACACACCCCAGGGGTGGTTTAACCTACTGTGGCCAGACTGGCCGAATGCACCATCTCTCGGTTGCACATGTAACCACTCCATTCCTATGGCCACTGGCAGGACATTCATCCAACAAACATTTCTTCCTTTGTCTATCCCACAGGTAACCTCCAACTCACTCATCTTCTACCCGAATAGCTCCATCACCTGTCTGCCTCTCTCCCTCCTCCACCTCACCCAGACTTGGCCACCGCTGATATATCTCAGGAGCCATACCACCAGGCCCCACTGTTTGGCTCAGGCTCCTCGGCGTCCACCTGAACTGATGCAGCTTCCTCCCCACTCCCCATCTAGCCCAGCTCTATTTCCAATTAAAGCAGGTCTCATCTTGCCATTCCCCTGCTGCACATCCGTCTGTTTTACATCAGAGGCCAAGTCTCAGCCCTCAGGGACAGAAAAGCAGGACAAACCAGGGTGCCTGAATAAAACATTCCTCTTCCCGTCACCTAGGAGAAACTGTTACTCATCCCAGGTGAGAGGGCAGGGAGACAGCTCTTGGGAGGGCTGAGAGCCCCAGCTTTCCAGGCACCTCTTATCTACTGGGATGGGGAGTTGGGGTAGAGGCCAGACCCCATTCCAGTTACAAACCATCCTCTGGGTTTCTAGCTTAGATGCTCAGCCTCATTTATAATATAAGAAATGTAAGTTAAAACTATGAGACACCATTTTTCACCTATCAGATTGGCAAAACAAAAACTCAACAAAAGCAAACTTAAGCTGCTAAAGGTGTCCGGTAACTGCTACCAGCACACATTGTTGATGGGAAAGTTAATTGGTACTTCTTTGGAAGGCATATTGGTAATATCTGTCAAAAAGCTAAATATACAAACTCTTTGTCTCAGCAATTTCAATTTCAGAAATTTAACTCTACAGGTATATGGGTGCCCAAAGACATACCAAAATAGTCACCATACCATTGTTTTCATAGCTAAACTTTGAAACCTGAAGAGGAGGCTAGTTAAATAAATTATGGTCCAGCCATATAATTAAATATAATGTACTCGTAGAAAGAATGAGGCAGCTAGGTACTAAAATTAAGTGATCTTAACTAAGATTTATTAGGTGCAAAAGCAAAGTGCAGAACAGTGACTACAGCATATAAAGCTTGTGATTTAAAAAAAAAA
>NW_011888831.1:2407631-2415521 GCF_000151845.1 Pteropus vampyrus
AAGCATCTCTCACACCATGCTACAGCTCAACCCATCTAGCTCCTGCCTCCAGCCAGAACTCCTCCTTCAACAGAGGACATCTGTGTGGAGAGGCTAGGAGACCTGAGATGTTCACTAGAGTGAGCCTCCCCGGGAGGTGAGAAGCACAATTTGAGCCCTCAGAGCGTACTCAAGGGAAGCCTCCATAGCCTTTTGCCAGAGTCAATACTATGCTTTTCTCCTATGATGGAAGCTAAAGGGAAAATACATAGGAATCAGAGGAGTCAAACCTGGACACATTTCCTGACCCTCATTCTCTCTCCTTTCCTTTCTGGGTTTTTGAACAGAAGGACTGTTCCCCCAGAAGCCAAGGGTTCGAACCAGGCAACCAGGAGTCTGGGGCCCCTGGGAACAAGGCAGATAATCCTCCTGATGGGCCTTGACTGTGAAAGTGGTTCCCATCATTTAGCCTCTACCTGAAGCCTGAAAAGGAAGCCAGTAGAAGAAGGAGAGTAGAGCCAAGCAGAGAAAGATGGAGACCTGCCAAGGCCTGGGCACATCGCTTGAGCCCTGATTTATTTAGGGAAGCCAGCTCAACTCTCCGGTCAGGGGACCCAATGCATCCTTAGGCAGTAGGGTTAAGTGTTGGATGACTCTGATTGTTTGCAATCAAAGAATCCTAATGGATACTCAATTTTATTCGTATTTTAATAACAGGAAGAAGATGGAGATCTGTACAATAGGGATAATTGCATGCAAATATCTATCAGAACAACTTGAGGGAGAGGCCTCAACAAAGTATTTACCCTTTCTGAGCCTCTGTTTCTTCATCTGTAAAATCGACATGATATAATACATACTGCAAAGAAATGTTGTCAGGACTAAATCAGATAAAGAAAAATAGTATGCAATAAATATTTGTTGTGAGAAATGAACCTTGACCTTTATCTCATACGATATACCAAAATTAACTCAAAATCATAGCGTTAAAAAATTGTAAGAGCTAAGACTACAAAACTTCTGAAATAAAATTTATGGAACAATATTAATGACCTAGAGTTTGACAAAGAATTCTTAAATATGACACGAAAATACAAACTATAAAAATACTATAAAACAAAAAATAGATATACTGAGCTTCATCAAAGTAAAAACTTGCTCTTCAAAAGACTATTACAAAAATAAAAAAGTGAGAAAGTATTTGTGAAACATGTGTAACAAAGGACTCATAACCAGAACATGTAAAGAATTTTTACAATTCAATAAGACAAACAATATAATTTTTTTAAATGGGCAAAAAAATTGAACAGATACTTCATTGAAGATCTATGGATAGCAAATAACCTTTGAAAAGATATTCGATACCACTAGTCATTAGGAAAATGAAAAATAAAATCACAACGAAGTACTAAGAGAATGGCTAAAAACTTTAAAAACTAACCATACCAAGTGTTGACAAGGATGTGGAGCAACTGGAGCTTTCAAACACAGCTAGTGAAAATGTAAAATGGCAAACACTTTGGAAAGCAGTGTGGCAGTTTCTTTAAAAGTTAAATACCTACCACACAACCCAGCCGTTCTCTCCTTAGAAATATGAAAACAAGTGTTCACACAAAGACTTTATGCAAATGTTCATAAGAGCTTTACTGGTAATAACCCCAAATTGGAAATAACCCAAATATCCACCAACAGATGAATGGATAAACGAATTGTGGTATGTCCTCACAGTGAATGCTACTTAGCAATTAAAAGGAACAGACTATTGATTCGTACAACATGGATGAATCTCAAAATAATTCTGGTAATTGGAAGAAGACCAAAAAGAACACACTGTTTTATTTCACTTACATAAAATTCTAGAAAGTGACAGAAAGGGAATCAGTGGTTATCTGACGCCAGAGTGGAAGGAAAGAGGGAGAGATTGCAAAAGGGCTCAAAGAAACTTTTAGGTGTGATGGGTAGGTTCATTATCTTAATTGAGGTGATGGTTTCTTGGTGTTAACATATGTCGAAAACATAAAATTACATACTTTAAATATGTACAGTTTATTGTATGTCAATTATACTGTACTTTTTAAAAGGTGATTGTGAATACATGTTGATTACATATAGTTGCAATCAGGCACTGAAGGTGCACACAGAAATCAATGTGGATGCTTTTAAGCACAAACAGAAAACCCAACTTGAAATCACATAAACAATTTTTAAAATGCATATGTCATCTACCAGAGACTACAGATATAGTTTGATCCCCTTCTAGTACAAGACACCATATTTAGTTAATCATGGAATCCCCATAATTGTCAGAGAACTAAGCTGCAAGTAACAGAATCTACACTGTTTTAAGCAGCAAAGGAATGTATTTAAAGACATAAATAGCTCATACAGTCTCTGAGAGGGATAGGGAATTGGGCTTGGAGGCTACATAGCCAGGAATGATATCTCAGTTTTACTCCAGGACTGTTACCAACAGAGCACCTGCTTTTCACCACCACTAGGCATTGCAGCTCACATAGGGAGAGAGGATCTCTACTCTAAGGACCTCCATTCCCATGGCCCCCAAAACCTTATGTCTCTGCCATTCTGTGCAGCATCCTCTTCTTTATATAGCTCCCTTCTGAAACAAAGTCAGCTGCATTCAATTGGATGAGGCTGGACTACATACCTGTGGCCTAGCCACACAGAAGTCTAGGTAAAAAGAATCTGTCTTCTACCTTGAGGAGGCAACTCAAAACAGGAAATTGTTTTGCCACATATAGAACGAGTTTCCAAAAGATGCTGGGTGACCACAACCAAGACTCAGAGAAGTTAAGCTACTTAACCATGGTTACCCAGCTGAGCCTTGCCCTAGGATGCAAATGAAGTCTTGTATACACAGCTTGAGCCAGGGTAGGTGGGTAACAGGAATGAAGAAAGCTTATGCCCCACCCTCACTGGCTCCTCTCACATGAAGACATTTCTCTCCCTTTGACCCAAGCAATGTCCCAGCATTCTAGAAGGAAAGCGCTCTCACTGTCAGTGACAGGCTAGTCCACACTCCAGAAGAGCCTGGGAAGTCAGCCATACAAGTTACAAAAGGTAAGTCACAATTCTGTCTGTCCCCTGATAAACATCACAGCTTTTTCATCAAGGTAGAAACTGGAAAACAAAAACCAGAGTGATGTTCCTCTTGATGGAAGTCCCCAATAGCACATATGAAGGAGTCTTGGAACAAAATCGAACCCAAATCTGATCAAATCTCAAAATCTGACTGCCATTTTACAGAAAATAGAGGGGATAGGAGAACATGTTAAATGATACCATAATGATGTAATCAGTAAAATCTAGATCTCGGGAAACGAAGAACAATGACTAGGTTTCTCCAACAAATAAGTAGCAATAAAAGACAAAAAAAGAAATGGATGGGAACCTATTGATTAAAAAATGACTTGAGACATGTAACCAAAGGAATTGACCTTATTTTGATCAGAAGTCAAACCAACTGTAAACTAATAGATAGTTTACAGTTTCAAATGGTAATAATAAACTATAAATAGTAATAATGATGATGATGAGACAGTTGAGGATATTTAAATATTGACTGAATACTTGGTTATATTAAACAATTGTGCGTTTTTATAGTGTGATAATTATATTAGGCTATGCTTATAAAAAAGATTCCTTACATTTTAGAGATATTGAGTATTACAGGTGAAACGATATATCTGGGCTTTGCTTTAAAATAATTTGGGGTGGAATGAGGGTAGGTCCTGGGAGTATAGATGAAATGATACTGGCTGTGAGTTGATAATTGTCAAACCTGGTGATGGGTACATAGGGGTTCAGTATTGTAGTCTCTCTACTTCTATATATGTTTAGGTTTTCCGTAATAAGAAGCTATAAACCAATAATGAACTTCATGATGCAGAGAATGGCACCACGACCATGCCCAGTTGTACCCAATCCTCACCCCCAAATTTAGATATTATACTCTTTGCCTAAAAGTCAAAACTAAGTGAAAGAAGTAATAAAATGTGTACTAAGTTTGCCCTACAGTCCTCCTTCCTCTCATGAGGTACATAATGAGTGAGTAAAAACTCTTCTGAGTTTATTGCAAGGCTAAATTATTTAATGGGGAAAGAGAGAGACTGCCTCTGCTAATGAGTATCAGTTCGATACTCATTAATAGTTAATAGTTGTTAATAGTTGGCAGTGTGCCTCTGTCTTAGTTTGGACTCTCCTAGAAACAGACCCTGAGACAGGGATTTGAATGCAAGAGGTTTCTTTGGCAGGTGATCCCAGGAACACATGTGGAAAAGAGGGGCCGTGAAGCAAGGAAGCAAAGAAAGCCAGTCAAAAGCATTTTCAGGCAGGTTACTTCTGTGGGCAACAAGACTCAGTTCCTTGGGGACCTCTGGGGACCAGCGTAGAACATTTTCCCATCTGAGGGGTGATGAGCTGGGGTAAATACTAACTCCCATCAGTCACCAATTGAGAACTGCTAGGGGTTTGAAGGGTATTTAGTTCTCCTGCATTTTTGGCTGACAAAGCCTGCAGAACTGCTTCCAGCCAGAGAAAACTGCCCCCATAGAGAGATCTAGAGGGTGATATTGGCAGTGCCCTACCTTGGTAAGCCCAGCGGTTCCTTTGGGAGAATTAGTGTGTTTTGATCATGTCATTGTATTAACATACACATTGTAAAAGTATAGCTAACAAGGTAACCAAGTACAATTATGCTTTTTTCTTTGGGGTGGTGGTGTTTTAGTACATCAAGTGTTTATGGAACTTTGTCAAAGGTAAATGGGTATGAACTCGCTCTTGTGCAATTCAACATGCACTGTCCAGAGTAATGCAGTGTGCTAGGGACACCACCATTCAAGGTGAGTCTTGCTGAAGAACTGAAGTACAAATTCCATCTCCGTCAGAATCTTTAAGGCGTTGGGTTAAATTCCTTTGATTTTCTTCAGGAATGATAACCTCTTCAGTGCAAGATTTATGTCTGTATGTAAGGTAGGAATTAGATCCTGAATGCCACAAGATTGCCTTTCACCTCCAGCCTTTTCTCATTTGCACACACCTGCTGATTGAATGTGTGAAAAATAAGTGAATGAATGAATAAACAATGATTGTGTGAAAAAGTGAATAAGTGAATTTTTAACTGTCAGGAATATAACAGGGTCATTATCTATCAGCCTCTTTTGATCCCCTTGAAGTGAACAATTTTTAAGAAAAAGTCCCTGTTATTTAGAAATGTTAAGTTCAGCAGTCACAGCCCTCAGGATCTGAACTATTAACAAATCAACCCACAGGCTCTTCCTAGTCATCAAACTGTGTGTTTCCTTTATGTGTGTGTGCCTGTGCATGTACACATAACACTGTATAAAATGGGCAAAGGCCTTGGGATTCCAGAGAAGGGTTGATTTTGTGTCCAGTTGGAGATGAGGTATTAAAGAAAATCATTGCAGAAAATAACACTTGCGTTAGCCCTTAAAGGACAAAGCAAGAAGGGAATTTCACAGCTTTTATGGCATGCCAAACACCGTGCTGAGCCTTTACCTATGTTTTCTCACTTAATCTTCACAGCAATCCTATAAGATTGTATTCCCCTTTTATTAGATGAGAAAGGAAGGGAATACGAGTGTCAATATTCAGAGTCAGCCTTTGGTCTCAGCACTACCATTTGGACAAGGGAGACAATTAAATAGGTGATTTCAGCATAATCACCGCTTCTCACCAGCCCGTTCTTGGCAGTCACTAAAAATCCAGAAACCTGGTAGCCCTAGAGTGGTCTTCTTCTGCCAGGAGGACAGGAGGCTTTGGTTGTCAATCACAGCAGCGAGGAAGAGAGCACCACTGCTTCTTGGGCTTCTGCAGTCTATGCAGACTCCAAGAGTCTGGGTGATTTTCTTAGTTTAAACGCTGTGGACTGTTCACTGTCTACAGTACATCTAAGGACCTGGAGAAGTGGCATCAAAAGCCAGTGTCCAGAGCCATGGACCCAGGCCAGCATGTGCCACTCTGCAGTATGAGCACTGTAGTCACCCTCGCCCCCTTCAGGATCAGAACCTAAGCCTCGTATGAGCCATTGGCTCAGTTCTCTGCTCACAAAGGCTGTCTTTTATGGAAAAGTCACATTTTCCTGCCCTTATCGCCCATAGCACACCAGGAACTATTGTCACCAAGATCACACTTAATAAACCACATGTGCTGCCCAGAGTGGGTTCTGATCATGAAAAAGCCATAGAGAGATATAGCAACTACCAGGCAATGGGTCAAAGGAAGCCTTCATCAAGAATTCATGTTGGGAGATTTATCAAGGGAAGAACCCTTTCTCATTCACTCATTTATTCATTTCATTCTTTCATTTGTTCATGTTGCCAGTAGTTAAACAGTGAGAACCAGGCATTCCTCCAGGCCTTGGATATGCGGTAAACAAGAAAGATGATGTCCCTGTGCTCATGGAGCTTTCATTCTTGATTGTGGTTAACTTCCCAAAATGATCTTTAGTTACAAACGACAGTACTTCTTCTAATGTATTTAAGCAGAAGAGGGTTTTATTGTAGGTATTCTGGTAGCTTAAAAAAATAGCCAGACAGGACTAAAAGCCCCAGCCACATGAGCACCTGAAATGTGGCTAGTCTGAATTGAGATGTACTTTAAGTGTTAAATACACACTGAATTTCAAAGACTTAGTATCCAAAAATAATATAAATTATCTCATGAATACCTTTTTATATTAATTACATGCTGAAATAATATTTTGGATATATCGAGTTAAAATATATTACTAAAATGATCTCATCTTTTTAATTTAAAAAAAAGTGGCTATCGAACAATTTAAAATTACTTATATGGCTCATTCTACATTTCTATTGGACAGCAGTGCTCTAGAATTAGGAATAATATGCCAATTACACAGCTAGGCTATTAACAGGCAGGAGGCAGGACCCCACCACCACTGGACACCCGCATAGTAGCTCACTTAGCAGTTCCTGAGCATTATCACTATTGCTAGGACCTCTGCCACTACTGCCTTTGAGAGCCTTGCCACTCTTGCCATCAAAAGATATTTTGCAAGGCTAATGCTATCTTTTTCATTGGCACTGTATCTTGAACTGAAGTCTGGTGGAGTTGTATCTGATCAGTGGCCAGGTCATATTTTTGGGCCCTGGCTGCAAAAAAAGTTGGGCAGGCAAGTCTTGGTATCTACTTTTGGTAGGTGGGAAATTATCAAAATATAAGAAACAGGATCAAAAGATACTGGGTGGCTAGAAATATAACAAATTCCATTACATGCACCAAACACTGTTCTGAAACATTTTTTTTTGCAGCATGTGGATCACCAGGTCATTAAGTTCCTAAGTATGGGGTATACACACACATTTAAAGAAGCCTGTCTGACACAAGGACCAGTGGAACAGAATCAAGAGTCCAGAAGTAAACCCATATTATATGGGCAAATAATTTTCGACAAAGAAGCCAAAAAACATACAGTGAAGAAAGGAAAGCCTCTTCAATAAATGGTGCTGGGGAAACTGGAAAGCCACCTGCAAAAGAATGAAACTAGACTGTTGTCTATCACCATACACCAAAATTAACTCAAAATGAATTAAGGACCTAAATATAAGACCTGAAACAATAAAATGCATAGAAGAAAACATAGGAACTAAACTGAAGGACTTTGGACTTAAAGAAGATTTTATGAATTTGACCTCAAAAGCAGAGGAAGTAAAAGCTAATATAAATGAATGGGACTACATCAAACTAAAAAGCTTCTGCTCAGCAAAAGAAATCGTCAACAAGGTAAAGAGACAATCATCCGAATGGGAAAATATATTTGCAAGCAACGCCTCCGATAAGGGCCTAATATCCAAAATATACAAAGAATTCATACAACTAAATAACAACAATAAAAAAAAAATGATCCAATCA
>NW_011888831.1:2416276-2418845 GCF_000151845.1 Pteropus vampyrus
TGGACTTTGGGTGGTAAACACACAATAGAATATACAGATGTCAAATGATAATGTACACCTGAAAATTATATAATTGTATTAACCAATGTTACCCCAATAAACTTAAAAAAATAAAAATAAAAAATAAAGAAGTTTGTCTGAGCTTTCTCATCAACCTGGAAGAATGGCGCTGACAAAACAGATTCTTTTGAGTTAAAGTGTAGCTATTTTTCCATTAACAGGAGTCTCTGGTCATCACTTCAACCCTTCCACCAATATTCTTAACTCTCTTCCCAGTTGACTCTCTGTCATACCACTCCTGAATCATTCCAATTCCCCATCTTCTCTGCCTATATCCTACCAAGAGAACACTGCTGAAAACAAAACCACATCTCTGGGCAGATTGGTACCACTTGCTTTAACATCAACTGGGCTCTAAGGTTGCCTGGCCTTTCTTCCTTCTTTCCCTAGTCAACTCTCTCCACTGTTCTCCACAATGGCCACTTCTTAACCTCCCTGCTACCTCATCCTCATGCTCAGCAAATGGCCTTGCTTCTCATTTTACCCAGCACACAGAAGAGAACTCTCCCAGCCTCCTGCCCCCACACCTGTAAACTCACCTGCATCCATATTAGTTCCTTCCACCTTCCCTCTGGTTACAAAGGAAGGGGACTTCCTGTTTAAAGCCTATTTCTCCACCTGTGCTCTGGGGCACACCTCCTTCCATTCTCAGCAACCTTGCTCAATTCATCACCCCCTATTCTCCTGAATCTTTATCAATTTTCTTTCAACTGACTCCTTACTGTCAGCATTCCAGCTTGTTTTCAACTCCTTCATCTTAAAACACAAATACAACCAAAATCCAACAACAAAAATTTCTCCTTGACCCCATTTTCTAGCCACTGTCTTCTATCTTTCAACTCCTTGATAGTCATTTTTCTTGAAAAAGTTATCTATGGTCAGTCATTCCACACTCTACTCTGGCTTCTGCTCCTGCACCTCCATTATCAGTGTGTTTGCTAAGGTCAACAACAACTTCCTTGTTGCTAAGGCTGGCAGGTGAGGGGAGCAGGGCTTAGAGATGGGTGGCACCTGGGACAGATAAGGACTTCCTGGAGTCCTAAATACCCAGGACAGGTGAGGAGAGGTCAGGTTTTCAGGGAACTAGATCTTAGCAGGCTCTGAGTCTCAAGTTCACCATTGCTTGCCACAGTGTGCTTTGTGAGAACAGCAGGAAATGAGAGCTGATATCTGGGTTTTAGCTCTGGATTTATCTCTGCCTACTGGGAACCTGGGCAGGCCCCTTCCCCTCTCTGGGCCTCAGTCTCTCTAATGGGACCATCAGGGTTACTGTGAGGAGCCTAGCAAGTCCTGAGGGTGAGTGGGCTGCTCTGGAGCCTATAGGAAGCTTGGCTTCCTGGCAAACATTTCCTTTGAAGGACCCAAAGGCCTTACATTCAGCACCTTCTGAAGGCACACAGGCCCCATTCCATTTTACAGATGGCAGAACTAAGGCACCAAGGCACAAAGAAACTAATTATCACTCAGGAGGAAATGCAAGCATATATGCATACATTGTTACTACTCCATCATAATCCAAAAAAGAACAGATTTGCTCCTCAAACCTGTGAAAGCATCTGAGAGGGTAGGGTGCAAGGTGAGAACATTGATAAAACTTAAGACCAAGTCTCTATGCATTTATATCCCTTCCCTGAGCTATGCTGTTTGTTTTTCTTTTCTTTTTGTTTTTTTTTTTTTTTTTCTCTTTCATAGTCAAACTTCTTGAAAGTGGAGAGACTCCTTCAAATTACAATAATGGAATAAAATCTGCTCCTCATGTTGGCCTATGAAGCCTCCCTCTGACATCCCTAGTCTGTTATTCCTTCCCTCATTCCTTTTGCCTCAGCTCTACTAGCCTTCTTTATGCTCTTACACCAGTCTTGGGGCCTTTTCATTTGCTGTTCCCTATACCGGATTCACTCTTTCCCAAGCCTCCTTTTCACCATTCAAGTCTCAATTCAAATGTCACCGCCTCAGAGAACCTTTTCTGACCACCTTAGCTAAGGTAATCTTTCCAGTCAGCCTTTCCTAATACTCTATTTACGTCACAGCACTTCTCAGTATCTGTAATTATCTTGTTAATTTGTTGACTGGTCTATTGGCTAATTGTCAGTCCCCACTAGAACGTATACTCCTTTAAGATCTTATATTGTATTTTTTTTGTTCAGCATTGATTCAGCCTCAAATAGTATTGGCACATATTAGATTCTCATAAATATGCACTGACTCACTTCTTCCACTGCTATTGCCCACTTACTCCTGTCTCTGCACCTCTGCACCTTGGACCGAGCCATTCCCTGACCCACCTCTCACCAAGATCCCCATGATCTCTGTCACCAAAGGACATTTTAGTCCTTTCAATCTATTTTTTATTCAACCTCCATGTTGACCAATTCCTCCTTGAAAAACTTTTTCCCTTAACTTTTACTACCATTTTTTTTCCTGGTTTTCATCCTCCTTAGTTTCTTTTTAGTCTTCTTGCAGGTTCCTTTCCCTCAACAACTCAGCTTCCTCTTCCTCAGTATGCTTC
>NW_011888831.1:2419780-2426237 GCF_000151845.1 Pteropus vampyrus
CCCATGTAAAGTGTACACAATTCAATGGTTGTTAGTATATTCACAGAATTGTACAACCGTCACCAAATTAATTCAAATGTTCTGAATTAATATCAGAACATTTTCATCATTCCAAAAAGAATTCTGTACCCATTAGCAGTTCCTCTCTACTTCCCTCCCACCAACTCCATTCCTAAGTAGCAACTAATTTACTTTCTATCTCTACAGATTTGCCTATTCTGGGTATTTCTTATAAATGGAATCATATACTATGTGGCCTTTTGTGTATGACTTCTTTCAGTTCGAATAATGTTTTCAAGGTTCACCTAAATTGTAGCATGTAACAATTTTTATGGATGAATAATATTCCATTGTATGGATATGCCACATTTGTTTATCCTTTCATTAATTAATGGACATTTGAGTTATTTTCACTTTTTTGCTATCATGAAAGTGATGCTATGAACACTTGTTATAAGTTTTTGTATGAATACATATTTTCAGTTCTATTGGATATATACCTAGGAGTAAAATTACCAAATAATATGGTTATTATACGTTTAACTTTTTGAAAAACTGCCAGACTGTTTTCCACAGTGGGTGTACAATTTTACACTTCCACTAATCATATATGAAGGCTCCAATTTCCCTATATCCTCCCTAACAATTTTTATAAGTGTTTAATTCATTTATGTTTTCAGTCTTTCTTCCTCTATAATACAAGCACTTATACACTTACCTTGATGTATTTTTTTACTTTTTAATCTCAAAAAAATTAGTAAAATTAACAATCTAAGAGAGGCTTATTCTGAGGATTTAAGAACACCTTGGCACACCACTCTGTAGCACTCTCTGCCAGGTACACAAACTCAAATTTAATAAACATAGGCCTAGATTAATCTTGAAATATTATCCTATTATTAATTTAATAGGATTGACTCATTCATTCAAAAGATATTTGTTGAGTGCCTACTTCATAGCATCATAATATTAAGTTCTGAAAAGAGAGAGGTGAAATAGAGTCATGCCATCACAAAGCTTAACAATTGAAAAGAAAAAAGTACAATACTGCATGATATTAGAATAAGAGATGTAATACATGCTGGAAACAGGAAACGTAGGAGTAAGATTTTTTAATTTTGAGATTGAGAAAGGTTTTCTGGAGAAAATTGCTTCCTTCAAGGACCTGAAAGGTGAATTAGTAGGAGTTTGCCAAGTTCATAGCAGACAAGTGTTCTGGGTCATTTGAATAGTAAATGGAAAGACCCAGAGGTGTAAAAAACAAAAACAACAACAAAAAAACCCTTCCTTTTGGAAGAAGGAAAAGAAATGTGTCAAGAGCAGAAAGTGTCAGGAAAAGGCACAGGATGAGAGAGTCAGGACAAAGCTGGAGAGTTCCTCGAGGCTAAACTGTGAAGGGCAATTAAACCATATTGGGGAGCTTGGACTTCATCCAAAAACAGTTTGGAGGCAACTGAAGAGTTTTAAGTAGGAGAGGGACAATACCAGATTTTAATTTGGAAAGTTTTGCTGTGGCTGCAGAAAACAGATGAGGGGAGGGAGGGTTAAGACCAGTGGCCAGGAGACCTTTATGGAGTTGTGGCAGTCATCTAGGCTTGGATTAAAAAATGTCTGTGGCAATGGAAAGGAGGAAACATTTAGGCCTTGGTGATCAATCAGATGTCAGATTGAGAAAGAGGGAACACCAAGGCTGACTCTCCCATTCCTGACTCGAGTGACAGGGTACCATTGTTTGTGACATAGCAGGTCTGGGGATAAGATGATGGGTTCTAATAATGATAGTTAGAGGTGCTCATGGGACAGTTCTCCACCTCCCGGTTTTATCTGAACCTGGTTGTCTTCTAAGGAATCAGTTTCCTCAGTCCAGGGAATGCTGTCTTCTCTCCCACCTCATGGATCTCAGGGCTGGCAGGCTTAGCATCTTCTCCTTGTTTTCCACTGTTGCTTTTCAACCTTTTCTCCTTCTCTTTCTTCCCCTAATCTAGCTCTTTTGAGGTTAACGCCATCTAGCTGTACCATTATTCCTTTTACTGCTATTATCTGTGGACCTATTCACCAATGACTTTGACTCTTGGTTCACTTCATCCTACTTGGTTTTTCTTCATCCTACTTGAGTGCTTGTCCTTGGGGACTTAATTCTCATGTGGATGACCTATCTAGTACTCCTGCCTGTCACCTCCTTGATTGTCTCCCCTCTACACCAGCCAGACTCTCTCATGTTCACATGAGACCACATGACCACACATGACTATACCATAACCGAATTCTAGATTTCAAGCCTCCCACCCTAACCACCATTTCCTATCCTTCTAGCTCATTTGCTTTAGCAACTACACCATGCAATACTTCAATCTCATCAAGACTCCATTATTTGTATCACTTTTCACTATTCATCCATAAACAGCTCCTTCCTGTTTTCTCTTCCTTCTCTACTCAGCTTAGAGAAGAGTCTATTACTACAGTTACGCTCTTCATACACTTTCAACAAACTTGCCTGTGTGTCTCCATCTCTCTCTCCATTTACTTGACTGGCTAACCCCCAACTCTAAATGTACCCACTATCAGCCTTCTCCATGCCTGCACCTGAGCAGCTGAATATTAAAAGAAGAAAAAAATTACTGAACTAGACCTACTGGTTCCACTTTCAGTTCATGACCTCAAATCTCATGTAAGCGCTAAACACAGAAATCTCTATTTCCTAACCTTATATTGAGCCCACTCTGCTCTGCCTGCTGTCAGCGCTGTTCCATTAAAATCTTTCTGTCAAGGTCAACGACAACCTCCCAGTTTTAAATTCCGTACACACTTCTTAGCCCTCGTCTTTCTCTACTTCTTAGCAACATGTGGCAGTTGACCATTCCTTTCTCTTGGGAAAATTTTCTCCTGTCTTTGCTTTTGTAACACTACACACTGGTTTTTCTCCTCTTTGTCCATTTTTTCGCAGCCTTCATTGCCGGCTCTTCCTCCTTTACCTGACCTGCAAATGCCTTGGTGCTTCTGGACTCATTTTTAGGTTTAAAAAAAAGTTCAATACATTTTCTCCCTAGGTAATGTAATGCTGATATCTCCAAATTTGTATCTATAGCTTTGGCCTCTTTTCTGAGCTCCAGTCTTAGGTATGCATATGCTAATTTGACATCTCTGTTTAGATGTCTAATAAACAGCTAAAATAGAACTCAGAGAAAATTGATCTCTTATACTGCCCTTCCTCCAAACCTGTTGGTTCCTTCTCCCTTTTTGAAATTAAGCCAATTATTTCAGGAGTCATAAACCTAGGATTCATCTTTCCTTCTCACCTTCATTCAATCTGTCAGCAAGCCCTTTCTATTTTATTTCTAAAATTTTTCTCAAATCCATGTTCCTCCCCACACCTGCTTTATCATCCCTGCCCCCATTCTGGTTTAAGCCACCACCATCTTTTGATTCATCTTCTGCAATAGCCTTCTGACTGGTCTTCCAGCGAACTCTTCTCTTTTCTATAAGCACTAAAGAGAGTTTTAAACAACATAAATCAGATCATACTCCTCTCAAGGCTTAAATTGTAACTAAACTAAAGTTAAAATTCCTTGCAGATGATTCCTGACTGCCTCTCTAACTTCCTCTTGGGCCCCTCTTAATTAGGCTCCAGTGGAGCCACCCCACCATGCTGACCTCCTTTCTAGTTTTTGGACAAGCCAAGCTCTTCCTTATCTCAGCGTCTTAAAGGTAGCCATTTCCTCTGCCTGGAATGCTCTTCCCGGAATCCTCAAGTGGCATCTCCTGTTTATAATTCAGATCTTATCCCAAATATGATCTCTTGAGAGAGGCCTTCCCTGACTACCTTTATCTACAATAGACCTTTTCCTGCAGTTATTTACTTGCTCTATTTATTTCTTTATATCACTTACCATAATCCAATGCTGACTTGTTTATTATGTTTACTTTTTTACTCTGTCCTTTCCCACTGGATGCCAGTGACATGAGGACAGGGACTTGGTCTGTCTAGCCCAGACTTTAAGTCTTAGAGTTGCCTCTAGCCCATAGTAGGTGCTCAATAAACATTTGTTAAATAAATGAATACAGAGTTAGACAGTTGGGTATTCAGATATTAACCTTAGGTGAAAAATATGGGCTGGAGATAAAGATTTGAGAATTATTATAAAAAATAAATCTTAATAAACAAGGAATAGAAGGGAACTTCCCTAACTCATTGAACAGATCTACAAAAAAAAAAAATCTATAGTATGAGACTTAACAGCGAAACATCAAAACAGTCCCTTTAAGAAAGAACAAGACAAGGGTGCCCACTACCACATCTACTATGAAACTCTGCTGGAGATTCTAGCTAGCATAGCATGGTAGAAAAGATAAACAATGTTTACAAAAAAAGAAATAGAAAGAATAGAAATTTAGACATATATTATTTATGTAGAAAATCAAAATAATCTATAGAAAAATGATTAAATTAGAGTTTAGTGAGGTTGTTGGATTAACATACAAAAATAAACTGTTTTTAAAATATTTTTTTATATACTAGGAAAATAGACTATCTCATTATTCTAAGCTTATTTATATGTGAATGAAAACAATTGTTGTATCACCAGAAAACTAGCTGTGAGCACAGCTAATTAAAAATAGAAAACATCCTATAGATCTACAAAGGCATGTTATTATGATTCTTTAAAATACCAGACATAACAAGAAAATTCTAAGACTATCCAAGAAGAAAAAATAAAAAAAGGTCACTTACAACAGAACAATCAACAGCAATGCTGGATGCTAGAAGATAATGGACCAATGGTTTCATATTTTTAAAGAAGAATTATTTGATTTTAAACATAAAATTCTATACCCAGCTAAACTGACATTAAATTATAGATCTTTAAAATTTTGGTATTTTTTTTTACATATAAAAACTTAGAAAATTTGCCTCATATAGTCTCATCAGAGTTATCTGATAATATGCTCCAGCAAAAGAAGGGAGTAAACAAAAATGAATTACACTTGAGATCCAGGGTACAGTAGACTCAACCCAGGAGAATGGCCATGGGAAATTCTAAGAGGACTTCTATGTAGAAGGCATGGCCCAAAGCAACCAGCCCAGATTAGAGACATAATATAGAGGCTTCCAGGAGTGAGACTTCCAAGAAAAAGAACTTGATAGAATACAATAGCAATCGGGTGGGATAGAGAAAAGAAGGATATTGATTATAATCAAAATACAGCAAGAAATAAACTATAATTAGAAACCCTAGCTCCCCCATCTGTGTAAGGAATAAATATAATTATAACCCATTATAATATTTGGCTCTCCTATTTAACATTTATAAATTCACAACAGTGTTAATAGTGTAAAAACTACTTATTGATAAAACTAAATATGATTTAATTATACTAGGAGAATAAAGGACGAGAGGCATCATAAGACAGTTAAATTCTTATCAATTATGGCAAGAATAAATATATAAGGTCTAAAATGGATAAATAATGAAAAAGCATATCATTTAGAATAAATGGAAGTAATTACCAGAAGAAACTGTTGAAAGTGATCACCTCTGGCAAGCAGGATTTGGCTATGAGTCTTAATACACTGATTATGAAGTATGTATTTACTATTTTGATAAAATTAAAAGTTATTTTAAAAAACAGAGTTTTGGTCCAGAAAGGACGGGTGTTGTTGGAAAAGATTTTTTTTTTTTTTTTATGGTAAAGCTAGGGAAACTTCAGAGCTCTTGTGAAGGCTTGAATTTGTTCTAAGCCAGAGAGTTAGCCATGTTGCAATAAGCAGCACTTCGGATAAATCACCAAAGCCATGTTGCAATAAGCAGCACTTTGGATAAATCACCTAAAGAGATCTCAGAGAAAGGGACAGATTGCCCAAGCCTACAGTTATTTGAGATTTATTTTCTCATTCTAAATAGTCATTTCATTTTCAAACCTTATTTTTAAAATTCTTTTCCTTAAAAAGTCTTTCAAATTCTGTAAACTTTAGGCCTCACAGAACCTGGGTTAGCCCCTGGGAGTTTTGGTTCCCAAAAGAGTTTAGATTCACTCACAATGTTTATTTGTTTCTTTTAATTCTTGTTCTAGGGAGAGAATGAGGGCAGTTTTCTCAGTAATTTTTATAATAAAAAAATTGTATTGGAAACTGCTCCTCTATTGGCTGTTTACCTTACCTGTAACTCAGACACTTTAAGCTCTTTGACGATAGGAACAGAGCTGTATTTCTGTTTCTATAGTTCAGGCACAAGTTAATACAGGTTTTATAAATATTTGTTGACAGAACAGGTAAATCTGAGTGCCACGAGGTATTCCTCTTCTTTCTGCTCCATCTCTTTATTGAGTCTGTTTTACGCAAAACAGAAGGCTGCGGGAGTGAGGAACAGTGGAGGTAGAGCTGAGTTACTTTTTCCAAACCCTAGATCCCACACTTTGATTTTACATACTAGATGCCTTTCTGAATGACATTTTGAATTGC
>NW_011888831.1:2427622-2438625 GCF_000151845.1 Pteropus vampyrus
GCAAAACTTCTGCCTGGGTAGCTCCGGGTCCGCGGAGTTGTGGCAGACAACAAAGCCCCTGCCTTCGTGGCCTCGTCGCTGGCGCGCGGGGGTCTGAGAACCTGGCGGGGTGCGGGACGCCGCCTCGCCTGCCTCTGCCTGGCACGGTCTCCGGCTGCGCCGCCCGGCTGGGGGAGGGTAGGAGCGGGCAGAGGGGAGAACCACTCGCTGGCCAGCTCGGGGCTTTGTGCTCGGAGCGATTCCAGCTCTTGCGCAGGCCTGCAGAACCCCCAGGCTGCGGCCCGCGGCCTCTGGCTTGGGGCGGCGGCCGGGTCTGCCTCCCGAGAGGTGCCTACGTCCCCCCTCCCCCATTGTCCCGGCCTCCGGCCGTTTGCGGCTTCCAGGTTGACTTTTTAGGGGGTTGGCTCCTACTCTGCTAGGACCGTGTGAGCGGAGCATGCGCGCTGGAGTCCTACGTGTGCGGAGTGTAAGGGGGGAGGCGGGTTGGTGGCTTCACAATGCCGCCCCACGTGCTGCCAGATTTAAAGAGAAATGAACCAGCAGTTACGCCTGATGTCCAGCGCCCAGGGTATGTTCTCAGTTCGGGCGAATTTTCACTTCTCCTCTACAGCCAGTATTCCTTAGCCCTCGGTAGAAGCCAAAGGCTGGAATGAACAAATCTGTTTTTGATTTAGATTTACTGATAGTTTGAGGTGTTAGTTAAATCGCCTTTATGGCTTCTTAAGGAAAAGGTTGTCAGGGGCTGCTACAGATTGTATAATTAGGTTTATTATTAGACCATGAGCAAGCAGGTTTGGACACGTATTAAAAGTTCTAGATGCTCAGAGGGAACGACTTGAAGTGAATGGAGTTCTAGTGATACCTATGTTCACCAAAAATGTATTGGAAAAGCAGTGAAAGTATAATAACCTTGTTGCATCTTATATTTGCAAACACACCTTACATGTCTGTATAATGTTTTGATTTGTTTTGTTTTGGAGGAATTCAGATGTTCTTTTGTCTCCCTAAGAATTTTGTAATCAGAATAAGTTTTCATGTGGTGAACGATTAATATTATATTTTAATATTAAAACACTAAATTAGTGTTAAAACAGTACTCAACTCTTACGTAATGGGAAAAATACACATTTTAAAAGATGTTAAAGTTCCGCAGTTACTAAGAAAGTAAAGTATGACTAATAACCGTGTTAGCAGTAGCAATATTTGAAGTATATTTCTTACTCGTTTGAGAACCAGCAATAGATTTTACAGCCACTTGGTACAATTCTGCATTCTTTCTTTTTGACATTATTAATCCCAAATATTGATAAAACATTTCTCAAAGCTCTTAATGGTTGACTTTTTGATAAGGCACATTAAAATATGCTTTAAGGTTGGAGAGGAGGAAGATTTTGTTTGTGGTTTTTCAAGCCTCATAAAGAGATTTAGCTGCTTTTCTTGCTTTCTTGATCAAGAACAGACTGTTCTTAATATTTTCTTAAATTTTTGAGGGATTTTAATGAACATACTCAACATGTACAGAATAGTAGGCCAAGGCAATGCATTAAGTGAAATGTAAAAATATCAGGTTTATTGGAAAGACTTGATATCTACATACTAAAATAAAGGCCCTGTTGTATTTTAGCAGTATATTGTTTGAGTTTTGTGGTTCTTCAAATATCATTTGAAAACAGGAAAGAATGGTATTCTGTAATCTCTTGAAATCATTTAGAGTGAACATTTGGAAGGCTTTATAATAAATGCTTTAAAAATCTTAAGATGTATTGAATTTAGTAGACACACAAACCTGTAAGCCATTGTAGTTGCTAGAATTTCAGAAATTTACAACAACAGAGGCCAAAAATGGTTACATTTATTGAGCCCTTGGTCTGCTTGTCCTTAAGGATTTTACTTCATTACCTGAAGGGACAATTTATTGTGTGTGTATTTTGTTTTGTTGGTAACTGTAATGAAGAACCTGGTTAATTTCAGAGTTGAACAGAATGGTTTCTTGGGTTGCAGTTTCTCACCTCAGCACTACTGACATTTTGGGTGGATTATTTTTGTGCAGGCCTATACTGTGCATTATAGAATGTTTAGCAGCATTCTTGGCCTCTGCCCACCAGATGCCAGTAGTACACCCCTTTAGTTGTGACAGCCAAAAATGTCTTGGTTGCCAAAGGTCCCATGAGGGACAAAATTATCCCAGGTTGAAAGATAACTGGTTTAAGGTGTTTTCGTTAAGACAATTAGGCTATTGTGAAGCAAGTAAGAACACTTAACAGATTCATGAAATCAGATAGGTTGTATATATCATTATGGATATTATTAGACTATGACTTACTCCTTTGCGAATTCAGCAGTGACAATTCAGCTTTTGCAGTGCATTATGCTAAACACTAAAAAATCCCACAGCACAAGGAATAATGTTAAACATTTTTATTTTTTGAAAAGTTATTATAAGCACTGGATAAAAATACAAAAACTACAAGAAGGTATTGTCTTTTAACCTGACCCAAAGTTCTTTTCTTGGAAGCAACCATCATAGTTAATTTTTTGTGTTTTTTCAGAGATTTTTTGTAAATATGTTTATATGAGCTAACGTTTATTGAGGTCTAACAGGTACCAGGTGCTGTGCTGAGTGCTTCACATATATTATTTAATCCTCCCAATAAAGAATAGAGGCTTAGAGAAGTTAAGTAACTTGCCCAAGGTCACACAGCTAGTAAGTGGTGCTGCTGGATTCACATTCTGGACTTCCTTATTTGAGAGAATTTGTTTTTAATTGGCTATATTACTTCCCAGGGAACAATAATTAACAAAACCATAAAATAGCATTTTATAAATTTAAATATTCAAAGTTAATTTATCCAGTCACTACCAAACTGATTGGGAAAACATTCTCATCTTAATAAAAGTTATTGTACAAAACAATACACATTAATATCTACGTTATATTCTTAAGATAATCATAAAAAGATATTTTAGCGATTGTCAATTTAAGACCACCATTCTGCAGAATCAAGGAAAGTGTCATTGAATTTAATGTTATTAGAAGAAGATAGTGCTAAGCTTTTTGCTGTTTGGCCGTTAACTCTGATAAAAAATTAGAACTGATTGGACTTATTCCCTACTCTAACCATAATAACATTTTATAGATGACATCATTTATAAGGCATAAAGGGAAATTTTCTTAAAGATCACTTGAGGTTAACACTGATAACATAGTTTTTCAGTAATGACAGGTACCTTCTCATAGGCACCTGTCATTCCAGAACCAGGAAGAAGAATCTTTTTATGCAACCACAATGAAATAATTGAACTTTTTTTTACTGTAGAAATTTTGATTATGGATTTTAAAGTAATCTGGAAAATTTCCAAATCTTTGTCTCCTTATATGGCTACCCATATAAGTAGGGTGTTGTGATGAGTTAGTTATGTGTATATCTCAGACGTAATGTGCAGTAAAATCACTTGGAAGTTTGTTAAAAATACAGATTCCTGGCCTCTGCCTTGTAGTCGACCTATCTTGATAGGGCCCAGCAAAACCTAGTTTTTACAGCAGATCTTTAGGTGGCTGTGAAGCAGTTGTTCTTAGCTACACTGCAATAGGTGCCTTAAGCTCTTTTCCCCATGGAGGAGGACCACCGGCAGGTAGCCCAGTTTCTAGTGTTTGTGATGTGCTGTGTTTCAGAGAGAATACCCTTTCAGAAGAGGAGGTAGAAAGAGTTAATGTTTCTTATTGCTCTTTCTAGAATATATTAACATTCTGACACACAGTTTCATTAACAATCTTAAGCAGAAATAGAGTAATTGATTATTGACAGGGACATAATTGATTATTGACAGGGACGACCTAGTGGTAGAAGATTCTGGGTGATGAGCTAAATATTAATATTCTTAACATTAACAGTTGTTAACCCACATATTTAGAAATGGAAGAAAATTCTAAATAAAAGTAAATTTACATTCCATCAAACTACTAATTGTTTAACAGAGTTTGGGAATTTTTATATCCAGAAATTATTACACTATTATAGAAAGAATGTAGGCTATTACATATTATACTGAATGCGCTGTCAGAATAAAAGCATAAATAAAACGTGGTTGAGGGAGGGGTGTGGGGTGATTTGCAATCTCTGTAGTGGGGGGAGCATCAAGGAATTTATGCATCTGATGTGTTACAGAATCTAAAGTAGTCTTATTTTGCAATATATACATATATCAAATTGTTGTACATCTTAAATGTACATGTTATACATCAGTTATATCTCAGTAAAGCTAGAAAACAGTCTTAATTTTTTTAGTGAATAAATTTTCTTAACATCAGGGAATAGATGATTTTTTCTTATTTTTGTTAATGAATATTTTTGATAATGGAATTTAATAATAGTAGTTTAACTTTATATAAACTACTTCAGAATGAAACATGTTTTCTACATTAGTCTTTTAAATGATGACCTCATTTTCTAAAATATTGCAGACTATATTAAAATGTTGAGGTAAACTCAATGTAATTTATAGATATTACTATAATCTACTGTATTTCCTATAAAGTTGTACCATAGTTGATAGTTATAGTATATAGTTTATATAAGTTAATACAGATATTTGATGAGAGTCTGCATATAATTGTAAAATTAGAAGCCTTGATTATTAATAAAGTGATATCTATTGTGGAAACTGAAAATTCATTCATTATCACTATGTTATTATTGCTTGTGACATTTTCTCAGGTGAAGAGTGTTTGCATTATTAAGATGAGTTTCAATCCTTGGGTTATTTGATCTTGGGTACTTAACTAAGTTTTCTTTTTTTTTTTTTTTTTGAGGTGGGTACACTAATTTGTTGTAAACTATAGTGTGAATGTGCTCTTGCTTCAAGCAAATAAAACAGTAAGCATTCTTTTGTTTTAATGGGCTCAGTTCAACTTAAGATATAGCCAAATCAAGGTGTTAGTTCTCTTAAGAGTGTTAGCGTATATACTATTAAAAAAAGTTTGCATTTTCAGCGTAGGGAAAACAGTAATTAGAATTAGCATGACAGATCTAAAATTGACAGATTTAAAACAAGGTGTTTTTGAGAGACAACACTGTTGAAGATTTCTATATGAACACAACTTTCAAGGGATGACAGGAATTTGTAATTTTCAAAAAAAAAAAAAAAAAATTTATAAAGGACCTGTGCCTGCTCACTTCATGGATATATAAACTTATTAAAAAGAGGGAGGAAGGCAGAAAGGAAACAAGTCATTGAGTATCTGTCACTCTTAATGATCCTAGGACTTTCTATATGTGATCACACTCAGTTCTCACATCAAATCTTTGAAGTAAATATTGACACCTTTTTGAGATAAAGACATTGAGATTTATAGTATATCTGGTAATTTCCCCAAGATTACCCTGTTGGAGCTGGTTGACAGAAATAGGTCTGTCAGCTAATGAAACCTGAGCCCTTTATCAGTGTTTTTATTTATTTATTTTAAAACATTTTGGTGGTTCTTAGACTCTTTAGAGAATCTAGTCAAGAGTTAGACTTTTCCTGAGAAAAGTGCACACACACAATTCTGGGTATAATTTCAGAGGGATTTCTGATCTCTTGAGCAAAGCTCATTTATGCATATGTAATGCTGTCTCTTTCATCATTCATTCAGCAAATTTGATGCCCATTTTGTGTGCTATAGGGATGCCAAATGAATAAGTTATTGTTCTTATATTCCAGGAGTTTGTAGTTTGCAGAAAATTCCATAAGGGCTGCATTAAAGTATTAGAGAAAGTCAGAGAAAGCTTGTTTCTACCTGTCTGGTTCATGGAGGTTTTGAGGAGTTGGTGGCATTTGTGCTTGACTTTAAAAGGATATGTAAAATTCGATCATATATAAGTAGGAAAGTAAGGCGGAGAGAAAAGAACAAGCAAGTTAGAAGGCTTGTGCTGAAGGTAATTTAGTGTGGTTAGAGTATATGAGAAACTGAACTAGTGGGCAAACAATATTTAGAAAGATTGGTATTTGTGGAAGACCTTAAAAATGTTGAATTATAGAATTGTTTGAGGAGGGGGTAGTGATATGATCAAAGTGTTTGACCATTGCTTCTCAAATTATCTGTGGTGAAAGACCAGTTTTTACAAAAAATCCAGTTCATCCTGTAATGATACTTTGAGAAACAATAAAAATGAATTATTAGAAAAATTAAATAAAAATAAGTTTGGGTCCATACTTCATAATATTAGGTTCATCACTTAAAATGACTATCAGATCGCTATATGAGTTTCTACATGCTTAACTCTAGCTTGCTGTATCATGGAGCAGTAACCATTTGGTGTGGTGGATTGGTACCAGTTCATGGACCACACTTTGAGTAGCACTGCTTTGGATAGGGTAGAATATGACATTTAGATGACATTCTCTCCATGAGGACAGAGATTTTTGGTTTTGCCTATTAACTTACACATCACAGATTCCTAGAAGGGTGACTGAAACATAGCAGGCAAACAATATTTACTGAATGAATTAGAACTAACATACTAGATTTTTTCCCTAAGGACTTCAGCACATATGAACTAATTCTTTTAAGGTAGAAAGTAAAACAATTAGAATACTTGCATTCAGTAAACATTCAATTCTTTCTATATGCCAGGCCCTAGGGATATGAAAATTCATGAAACAATCCCTAGTTTCCCCTCCTAGTGGGGAAGGTAGACTTTTATAAACAAATATTGGTTGATAATTAGCATATAGCTACCTTACCACAGTAGTATAGACACTCTAGCCCTTTTTAAATGTCTGTTGCCCCCCCACCCCCATTTCTATGGCTTTGACCAGTGATACTTGTTGGAACACTTTCAGTCTCAGCAAGGTCTTTATTTTTCTCTCAAAGTAGTTTATTTACTATGACTATTGTTTTTCTAACTCTTTATAATTTAGCTTCCCTACCCCACCCCACCTTCGATGTCTTCAGAGTTTATCTTTGGTCCTCTACCTCAGCTACCTTAGGCTTCCTATCTAGATGGCTGACCACATTTTCCAGAAGAGAAAACTGAGTTTGGCTTATTCACAGTAGCAGAACTAAGACAACTAGATTTCATTAATCTCTGAGCCTGTCCTTTAACTGTTTAAATTAGGTCTACATAGAAAATATACAAATGCATTGATCCAATAATCCCTTTCCTGTTTGGGTCCTGGGGTGTCTGTAGGGTCATAAATTCTTTTGATTTTCTTACTATTTTGAGGATGAGTTAAATGTATTTAAAGTAAATGTCAGGTAACCTAAATCAAGATATTCTAGAGGAAAATGGCAAATGTATGTTTCAAAATAATTTTTCTAATTACAGATGAACTTTTTTTTTATAGGTTTGGAAAAGATAAAAACATACATGTGCTATAACATCAGCTGTCCTTTTGCAGCCATAAATAACATTTGATTATTTTTCTTTTTATTGCATTTTGCCTTTTTTAGTAAGCGGAAATTCTGAAAGGAAGAACTTCTATTGTTAAAGATTTCATTTTATTTATAAATTATTATTATTATTATTTTTTATGCAAGGCAACCCTTGGTTGATCTCACAGATTGCAAGGGCGTTGTCAGCTTACAATCTCTTTATTTTTTTTATTTTTTATTTTGTACGCCTACAGCACCTGGTCTTCCTAGGTGGTCTCCCATCCAAGTACTAACCAGACCTGACCCTGCTTAGCTTCCGAGATCAGATGGGATCGGGCTTGTTCAGGGTGGCAGTGTTAAAGATTTTAGTGGAAATCATAAAGTGATTTTTCTGAAGTTGAGTTCATTAAAGTTCCCACACTTGATTCTCTAAGCAACCTAACACTAGATCAAGATCAGGTTATTTCTTAAAATTTATTTAGCAAGTAAGTGGCAAAGATATATTTCAAATTCAGATCATCTTTTTTACCAAGACTCCTGCTTTTAATACAGTAGCTTATGTAGAGAGGGGTGTTACTCTGAGACTTTCCTTAATACTCTTTTACTCTATGTAAGTAGATGATAATTATCTTTAAAAAATGTTTTTTAAAAATGTAGCAATGCATAGGATGGTTTGTATTGTCACCATTAGAAGTCTAGGACTTCAAGCTGCACTAACTTCTTGTTTCAAACTGTTGTGAACGTTTTTGATGTGGTAGTTCCCTGGGGAAATACTGTATTTTTTTCAGTGACTTTTCTGGTTGTTTTTATGTTTCTCCCTTAGGATTATACCTTTGCTGCTGCTTCTACCCTTATCATTTGCCTGGTGGAAACAGAACAAAACTGTCATAATCCAGTTTGGTTTATATTTCACTCTTGCAGGTGCAGCAGTGGCACTGGTGAAGGTACTGTCCTTCCTGCTGCCCTCTTCAGGGTCTAAGGCATATGGTATGGCTGTTGGGGAAGCAATACCACTGTGATAGGCTTTTAAAAATAAATAAATAAATGTTAAATTTTAGAACAGTTTAAAATTTACAGAAAAATTGTAAAGAGAGTACAGAGAATTCTTATATACCCACATCCAGTTTTTCCTATTAACAGATTAGTATGGTACATTTATCACAATAATGAACCAGTATTGATACATTATTATTAACTAAAATCCATACTTTATTAAGATTTCCATAGTTTATACCTGATGTTCATTTTTCTGCTCCAGGAGTACAAGGATAGTATATTGCATTTTAGTTGTCATGTCTTCTTAGTCTCCTCTGTTTTGTGAGTTTCCTTATTTTTCATGTCTTTCATAGTTTTTAGGAATACTGGTCAGGTATTTTGTAGAGTGTTCCTCTGATTGGGTTTGTCTAATGTTTTTCTCATGACTAGACTGTTTATGAGTTTTCAGAAAGAATACTACAGAGGTGGAAATGTATATGATGCCCTCAGGACGACATTAGTGATATGAACCTTGATCACTTGGTTAAGGCAGTGTTGGTCAGGTTTTTCCACTGTAAAGTTCCTATTTTTCCCTTTTACTGAGACCATCCCACATTCATGTGGGAAGGAGGGACTAGGCCCTACCTTCCGGAGGGGGAATATCTGCTTATATTATCTGGAATTCTTCTGTAAGGAACATTTGTCACTTCTCCCCTATTTGTTAATTCAATCCTCTGTTCAGTATGGACCTGTATATTTTATTTTATACTTTGGGCTAAATCTGTATTATAGTTCTCCTGAGAAACAAAACCTATAGGTGGGTGGAGTTACATATATATGTCAGTTACGTTGATTTGGACTGGCAAGTCCAAAATATGCAGGGCATCCTGGCAGCCTGGACACACCTAGGGAAGAGCTGATGTTGCAGTTCGACTCGGAAGGCAGTCAGCTGGCAGAATTACCTCTTTAGGGGAGGTCAGTCTTTTTTTTTTTTAAATTAAGGCGCTAAACTTATTGGATGAGGTCCACTAACATTAATAGAGAGTAATCTCCTGTTTTCAAGAGTCTACTGATTTAAATAGTAATCTCATTTGAAAAACACCTTCACAGAAACTCCTGGAATAATGTTTGACCAAATATCTGGGTACTGTGGCCTAGGCAAGTTGACATTAAATTAACCATATATTTATTTTGTTCCTAAATTGTTTCAGCTTTGGTCATTGAGAGTTCTTTCAGGTTGGCTTCTGTGTCCCTTTGACATGCACTCATCCTTTTAGTTTTTGAACGCTTCCTTATTTTCTGATGACTACAGGATATATCAGACCTATCTTGTATTTTCTCTATTCTAGCCCTAGAATGAGCTGTTTCTCAAGAATGGTATCTAGAAACCAAGATACGGCCACTAGAAGTGTTCATTGCTACTGAAGTTATATTACTTTATAGGACAGAGGTATGCAGTGTATATTTATATTAACCCAGCTATATACATATCTCTGTTTCTGTTTATCCATCTGTATGTATATTAAGCTTATACCTACGTTCATACTGATGTTACTGACTCTAATAAAGTATCAGAGTGTTCATTCCAGCCTTCCTTTCCTATTTTTCTGTAACTTCCCTCTCTGATAGTAAGAAATCCATTTATTTAAAAGCAGTTTCAGAATTGTTAACTCCTACCCTTGTGGAAATAAATTTACAACTAGAGTACTGTTCATGTACAGTTTTTTTGGTCCTTTTCCAGTTTACAGTAAAAACTAATTTCCAGCTTAGGTTACTTAGGCCAGCTCCTTTTCCCTCTAACTTTTTTAGTGAGGTTATATCATACATTTGTAATACAGTTAGATTCATTTGTCATTAGTCTTCATTCTATCCTCATTACTTTTTAAAATTTATTTTGCATACATTAGAGTTCATTCTTTGAGATACACGTGTCTGTTGTGGCTTTTGATGAGGGCATAAAGTCGTGTATCTACCACTGCAAGACAATACAGAATAGTTTATCACTCTAAAATTTCCTCTTTTTGTCCCTTTGTAGTCTACCATTCCCCTCTCCACCAATCTCTGGCAATCACTGATCTATTTTCTTTCCTTCCAGTTTTTTGTTTTCCAGAATGTAATATGTAGCTTTTAGGGTATGGTTTCTTTCACTTAGCAAAATGAACTTAAAATTCAACTATGTTGTTACATGAATCAGTAGCTTGTTCCTTTTTATGACCGAATAGTATTTCATTATGTACTTACTGTGTACATTCCATTTTACCAATTTGCCTATCCATTCCCATGTTGAAGGATAACTTAGTTGTCTTGCTTGTTTTCAGTTTTCAGTGATTATGAATAAAGCTGCTGTAAATATTGTATATAGGTTTTTGTATGAACATAAGTTTTCAATTCACTTGGATAAGTACCTAGGAGTATAATTACTGGTTGTATGCTAAGAGTGTGTTTAACTTGATATGAAACTGTCAAATTGTCTACCAAAGTGGCTGTAACACATTTTAAACCCAATGCATTTTTCTTCATCTTGGTTTTTCACTTAATATAGTGGAGACATCTTTATGCATTGGTATGTAGAGGCTTATTTTGTTCTCTGCAGTCCCCCCCCTACACACACACACACACACACACACACAAAATATTCATTCCGTGGTATGGCTAAAACACGCTTCACTTTATT
>NW_011888831.1:2438997-2451646 GCF_000151845.1 Pteropus vampyrus
AAAAAAAAAAAAAAAAAAAGATGAAGAATTTAGTGTAATAACACTACTTCTCTTTCCTAATTTTTGTTATATATTTGTAGCTTTTTAAAATGGTTGTCTTTATTACTACTAATAAAACGATTTCTCAGCCTTTCATAGGAGTCTCTGCTATGAAAGGTAAAGAAATTCGCTTACTTACCATTTAATGATTTCCTCCTTTCTACAGATTTTGTTAATTGTTATTTTTATGTCGTCAGGTTTTATATTTATCTTCTCTTTTATAGCTGAATAAGTCTTATGTTTGTCTACTCTCAAAAAAGGAAAAACAGAAAACAGTGTTTATAAGATTATGTAAATAAACTCATTATAATATCAAATAGTGATTTTGGACCTAAAGAGAAGCTGAATTCTCATTGGAACTTTGCCTGTTGAAGGAGAATCATTAAATATTAAACTCTTACTTCATTCTACCTTCACTTAGTTATTCTGGCTTATACTCAATACCATTTTTCTCCTACCGCATGTTGTCCTCTTTTAGTATTTCTTAATTTTTATAAAGAGTGTGTGGATAGTAAATTTTGAGTCTTTGCATATTGAAAAATGCCTATTTTGTCCTCACATTTGATTGTTTGGTTTTCTGGGAATTGAATTATAGGTTGAAAATATTTTCCTTTGTAACTTTTTGATGTCATTGTTCCATTGTCTGTAATGTCCAAAATTCCTTAATGTGTGGACAGTGATGAAGAATGACTCATGTCAGTCTAATTTTTGTTTCTGTGTAGATACTTTTTTGAAGTTCTCAAAAATTTTCTGTATACTTGGAGTTATAAATTTTTACCCATATGTGTCTCTTAAATGTAACTTTTTCATTCATTGTTTTGGAGTCTAAAAGGTAGACTCTCATTGGGTTCTTTTAGACTGAAGACTTAGGCCGTTTTTAGCTCAGAAATTTCCCTTTTTTTTGTCATCTCCTACATTCCTCTGCATTATCTTTGGAATTTTTAGTCAGGTGTTTGAACTCTTTTATCTTATTTCTTTGCCTCTTTAAAAATTTCCTCCATTTTTTTTTTCTTTATTAGTGACTTGGTCTTCGACCATGCCTGTTTCGTTATTTAGACTGGCCATTTTTCATTTTGGCAGTTGTACTTCTAATTTCCAAGAACTTAGTATCCTTTTTTCCCCTATAGAAGTCTTTTTAGTAACAGATTTATTAAAGTTTAATTTGCATACCATAAAATCCACTCATTTTGTGTACAGTTTAGTACATTTTAGTACAATTCAGTACATTTTAGTACATTTAGATTTGTGCAGCCATCAGTACAATGTAATTTTAAAAGATTTCCATCACAGAAAGAAACTTTGTGCAGTCACTCTCCTTTCTCAGCCCCATACCCAGCAGCTTCTATTCTACTTTCTTTTCCTATAATCTTGCCTTTTATGAGTATTTCATATAAACAAGATAATATGTGTTTTTCGTGCGTGGCTTCTTTCACTTAGCGTAATGTTTTTAAGGTTGATCTGTGTTGTAGCATAGTATATCTGTTGTTCCAGCATCATTTGTTGAAAACTATCCTTTTCCTATTGAATCAGTCACCTTGGAAATTTTGTTAAATCTGTCGACCAACCTATTGTATAGGTCTCTTTGGTGACTCTGTATTCTGCTACATTGATCTGTATGTATGTCCTTATACCGATATCATAGTTTCTTGTCTTTTGCCGTATAGTAAGTCTTGAAATCATGTAGTATAAATCTGTTTTTCTTTAAAGAAAAATGTTTTGAGTTTTTGAGGTCTTTTCAAGTGAGTTTGACAATTTCTACAAAAAAATCTGCTGTGATTTTGAGTTGAATTACAGTGAATATATAGATTAACTTGAAGAGATTGACATTTTAACAATATTGAGTCTTTCATTCTATGAACATGTTATATCTCTCTATTTAGTTTTTTAAAAATTTTAGCATAATTGCAGTTTGCCACGTATAGCTCTGCTAAATGTATACCTAAGTATTTCATGTTTTTCAAAAAATGCAGTTGTAAATTATTTAAAATTTTATTTTCCAGTTAGTCATTTAGCCTTGCTAAATTGAGTTACCAGTTTTTAAAAATATTTTTCTTAGGATTTTCTACGTATGTAATTATGGTCTGCAAGTAATCACAATTTTAATTCTTTACTCCTTATTTTTCTTATTACACTGGATATGATATGCAGTACAACATTGCATGGATTTGTGTAGTGATTTCTTCTTGATTCATCTTTCTGAATCTGGATCACAGTTACTATATTCTGTTCTTGAACTCTTAGCTTAAGGGCTATTGGTGGGTCAGTTCTATATTTCTCCAGTTGTCACACTGGAGGTTTTTTTCTCTAAATCATTCTTTTAGCCCTTTAAGTAATTTTATAAGCACATAATTCCTCATTAAATTTCTTGTTAAAACACCTGATGTATTTTCTGTTTTCTGCCCTGAACTTCCATAAACTTCCGTTTACCTGTATGGGCCCTTGGAGATTGATTCTTTATGGTTCAAGTAATAATTAACATTGGAGTTTTAAAAAAATGTGTTCTGACCACTCTCCTTTTTAATGGTTTCTTCATAATCTGATACCACTTTGGATGAGCTAGATAGAAGCATTTTCTCTATAGGTAATGGAAAAGCTGCATTACCACGAAAATGATATGGTTTGTATTACCTAAGAGAGGTTTAAGTAAATAACAGTAGCTCTGCCATTTAATTATAAGTTGTTTCTTTTAGTCCCGGAGTGCACATTTTTACAAATAGTTTAATTTGGAGAGCATAGCAAAAAGTAACACGAATCAAAGCTAGACGTTTTGTGAATACTTTTTTATTTTGAAATGTTCAATGTGGTATTTGGTTTTGACTGCCTTGACTGTGTTCTCATACTGCATGGGTTAGAAATTTGCTCATTTGTGTATCAGAAAGGAGATCGAAAAATGTTTAAAGGCTAATTCACTTTTCATCAGAGGTAGTCTTGTTTCTTTAGGTAAATATTTGAATGCTGACTTTAAATACTATTAGGTTTGTCGATCCAATCAAAAAATGGGCAGAAGACCTCAACAGACACTTCTCCCTAGAGGACATACAAATGGCCAGCAAATATATGAAAGGTGCTCAACATCGCTAGCTATTAGGGAAATGCAAATCAAAACCACAATGAAATACATCTCACACCTGTTAGAATGGCTGTAATCAACAGGACAAGTAATAACAAATGTTGGAGAGGATGTGGAGAAATAGGAACTCTCATACATTGCTGGTGGGACTGCAAATTGGTATAGCTACTATGGAAAGCGGTATGGAGGTTCCTGAAAAAACTAAGAATTGATCTACCATATGATCCAGGAATCCCACTACCCAAAGACTTGAAAACTCATATCTGAAAAGATATTTACACACTGATGTTCATAGCAGCGTTATTCACAGTGGCCAAGACATGGAAGCAACCAAAGTGTCCTACGATAGATGATTGGCTAAAGAAGCTGTGGTACATATATACAATGGAATATTACTCAGCCATAAGAATAGATGAAATACTGTCATTTGCAACAATATGGATGGACTTTGAGAGAATCATGCTAAGCAAAATAAGCCAGAAAGAAAAAGTTGAAAATCACATGATATCACATATATGTGGGATATAAACCTAGAAGCAGCAAATGAACAGGACAGACAAACAGACTCATGGTCATGGACAATAGACTAGTGGTTACCAGAGGGTAATGTAGGGAAAGGGGTGGGGAGAGGGTGGAGGTAGATGGGAGTAAAGGGAGTCAAATATGTAGTAACAGAAAGAAATCTTAACTATGGGAGGTGAACACAGTGTAAATAAATGTATGCCTTACAGCTGAAACAGTGTCACCATAAAAAATAAGTTAAATAAATACTATTGGGTTTGGGAGAAACTAAAGAAATTGATTCTTATAGAAAGTACATTTAGCAGGGAAGACAGTCAAATTTGTAATTACCTTAAAATATGAGGATGATATAGTAGAAGTTGGGGAAAGCATCACAGAGGAGTGATGTCTCTGCTAAGATTAAAGGATAATTAATAGGAACTAGCCGGATGTTGGAAAAGGCCAGGACATTGGGGAAACTAGAACAGGTCCAGGGTTGTTGGGGGTGGTGATGGCGTCAGTCATTGAAGAGTATTAAGCCATTTTATGTATCCATTGGGAGTCTTCTATTTAGTCATAAGACCTCATTAGGTCTCTCAAGAGGCTGTCTGCTCTACCTTAGGTTTACTCTCAGTTGGACACAGACTATATGTAACTGCACTATAGGTAGCTGGCCAGGGAATATGGTCTGAGATTTGTTGCTACTATATTCAGTTCTGCCCAAATTAAAGTCTTTTTTGAGGATTTACTAAAGGCTCTATAGCCAATTCTTTCTTCAGGGGGTTCTTGGTTGGATATTGTTGTCTAAAATCCCTTGAAGTTGTACTCAAAATTGTCCATGCGTTTATGGAGGTGGGAGGGAAGATCTGTCTTTTCATTTAGATTCTCATAGGGTTTTGAAACCACCTGCCTGCTGATCTCCTTTACTCCCCTTGACCTGCAACAAATTGTCATTGTCTTGGATACCCTGAAATGCTACTTTAGACTATAGAGTGCTGCACACATACCCTACATAGAGATGTCTTCACTGACTTGTGCTTTAGGTGATATTGCTGTCTCCACCTGTGGAGGTAAGCTATCAGCAGCAGCCCTGTGAAATTCATTTTGGGTGTTGTGAAGATGTTACATTACAGTGTCCTTTTAAAAGGACCTTCGGGAGTAAATTCATTCTTGTTAGCAATGCTAATTCTCTCTAATTGGAAAAATAATCTTTTCAAATTTAGTGGCATTTAGTTGGTTAACTATCTGATTATATTTCTTTTATCATATTAGCTGTTAGAAATCTTGAACACGTTGAACTAGATTCTCATAGTCATCAAAATGTTAAGCATTAGAGCTGAAATTCTAGGCCGGTAACTTTGTAAATGTTGAGGACTCTTATAGGCATTTTTAATGCATTTTTATATTATCCAAGTGCGGATTCGATTTAATGTACCTTATTTCTCTTATTCTCATCTATTTCTAATTTATATTACTTTGTGTTTTATGTATCTCTGTAAAGCACTTTATATTTGAGGGCAAGATAGGATATTTTTAAATAAACTCAAAATAAAAAAACCTCTGTATTTAGGAATTTCCTCTTTGGAAAAATTTTTTTCTCTCCTGTTTCTCTATATAACACATGCTTTTTATTTGGGGACATTTCCTTTTTCGCACCTCTGTTTAGTAAAATAAACTCATTCTTCAAGGTAAAGGACCAGTTCAAAAGTTTTTGTTCCTTAGAAATCTCTGACATTTTATCCCTTGCAAAATAGTTGTTCAGGGTTGTTGGCATTGAGACTATATCTAGAGTAGGGCCTGACATATTTTTAGTGAACTTTTATCCATTCTGCTCAATATTTTCTTTATCCTCAAGGCATTTATCATTTTGTTCTTGGCTATGATTTTTATGTACATATTTGCCCTTGCCCTTTTGTCTGATATTAACTGGTCAGTCTACTATTCGTATCCTGTTTCTTAATCCCCATTCCCTTCCTCCTCTCCTTCCTCAGTCATGTATAATCCTTTTTGATGATTATATTAAGACATCTAACAGAATGGTACATGGTAGCCATGTGGCGGACTGGATGCTAGTATAGTTGAACAATTACAACAGTAGTGGTGTTTGATTGGCTCATGTTAACTAAGATTGACATTCTGCTGGTTGGCATTGGGGTTCCTGAACTTGATTGATTCAATTCTGAAAAATAATCACTTGGATGAAGACATTAGTGTGTACACTGTTCGTATGAATCACATGAATTGAGTAACTATTTAGATTAGTTGATAAAATCCAGATTTAGAAAGTTTTTCATAATTGAGAAGAAAATTAGCTAAAATAATTGAGATAATAGTATTTGTCTTAAAAAAAAAAAAAAAAAACTGCCAGCATGAAGTCAAGTAGACCTAGCTTAGCAATAGGTAGCTTTTGAGATAAAGACCTAAGTTGATCGCCTTTTGTGTTAGTCCTAATAGACTAGGTTATGCTGTGATTAACAAAACACACAACCCTAAAATCTCAGGGGTTTAAAACGCACAGGTTTATTTCTCATTGGCTCAAGGTGACAGTGGTCTCTGCTCATTGAGATTACACACTAATAGTGCAGCCACTATCTCAGACTTTGCCAGAGAGATGTTTTTTTGGAGGCTCTGTTTAACCAACAGTTAAATGCTTTGGCCAGAATTGAATGGAGGAACTTCTGCTTACAAGTCATTGGCTAAATCTAGTCACAAGATGCCTCCTGAACACAGGAGGGCCGAGAAATATAGTCTAACTCATGTGCCTGCAAGGAGAGAAAACAAAAAGTATTTGACAACAGTACTTTCTTGACTTAGAGTAGGCACTCAAGTAAATATATGTTGAACATATTAAACATATATTTAACATAGTAGCTGCTAAATTTAAATTTCTGTAAAGGATGTTAGAATGGGAATGGCTGGCAGATTATATTAGAAGAACTAAGTAATCTTTTTATTCTTGAATTTCTACAATTGTATTTGCTTCCTCATTAATACCTTTTTAATACCTTTAATACCTTTTTAATACCTCATTAATACCTCTTTATTCCTTTTCTTTGTTCCTCCTTGACTCTTCTTGAAAGTATAAGTTATATAGATGAAACTGTAGTATCTTACGTACTTTGAAGGACCATAAAACTATTGGAGTTTATTGGCTGTCTAATCAATATATTTAGGATCATTTCAATTTAGATCTAGATACAGTTTTCATACTATTGTTGAGTAGTATTAATTTTTAACGTCCATTGGATTAGTATAAAAATGTTCTATACATGTAAAGCCTTCTTTCAGTAGATAGAAAGTATACCTAAGATGAGAATTAAAATTGGTCTTCACATTAAATGATATTTTTATATTTTAAGAATAGTCATTTTTATAAAGAGAATAAGTTGGAAGTTGTATAGCAGTTTTGAATACTATATTGTTGAAATACCAATAGCAGATGTTAATATCCTGTTAGTAATCCTAATGTAAAACTAGTTTGAAAAGTTCAGTCTTGAATTATTTAACCCTTTGTATCCAAATTATGGGAAATGTTCATTTTATGGTTTTGAATAGAACCATAGGTTGTTTTCTTAAATACAACTTGCTGTGTTCTTCCTCCCCCTTCTCAATTTGAGTCTCTGGAATTTGTTCTATTTTTACTTGTGGATCCTCATACCAAAGCTGTCTCTGATTTCATGCTCTGAAGATCAACAAGAGATCTTCTTCTGTAAGATGAGAATTGCGTAAAGGGGACTATTAGAAGAGTAAACAAGTCTTAGTAAGTCGGTAAACGTTTATTGAGTGAACTTTTTTTCAGGTAAAAGCAGTGCTGTGCCAAATGTCTCTTGGTACTATGACTAAAACTAATTCAACAATAAATTCAATGGCTGGCTTTATGCCTGGTAAGTACTTACTAGAAGTAATTTTTTTGTATTGTTGAAGCTTTATTTTCTATGTTTAATTTTTTAACTTTCAGGGAATCAATAAAAGTAATATATATGGAATATTTACAAATTGTTGGAAATAAGCCAGGCCTATTGCATTAAAAGAATGCCTTGAAAATCAGTTTCTGTCTGCATTTTAATTGTAAAATGAAGGTGAAACGGTACTGTTTAAAATTCAAATTGAGCAACATTTATACTTGTCAAGGCCTTAGAATCTGCTTGGGGCTTGTGTTGAAAGGATTGATTGTTAGAAGATTCCCTTTGCTAAACATTGCAGGGAAAACCTAATGATGCTTTTTTCTCTCAAAAGTAATGAACATTATGTTGTTTCTTATGAGTCTGGGGCTTGTATTTCTGATTGCCCATCTGGTGCTATCATTCTTCTTCTTTCTGGTTCTCTGGCCTAACATGACATCATATGAGACATTCATTATGGATCAATTTATTTTTGCAAAGCTGATTTAAAATTTTTAGATAATTATGTTTTCAAGTTGAACTTTAATCTTTATTTCTTGGGCACATGATGAATGTAATAAAGCAAAACTTGTTTGAATTTTGAATTGTAGGAAATTTCTAAAGGCAGGTAAAATACTTATTCAATATTTTCCCACACCTTAACTCTCATCACTTTTACTCTTTAAATTCTTTTTTTTCTTTATTTTCATAGTTTGTTCTTTGAAATTGGTACGTGCAATCCTTTCTTTTCCCTAAGATTTTTTTTTTTTTTTTTAAGTTAGGGCATTTTTCCTCTGAATTCTGGCTGTTCTCTGACTCCCCCTCCCCCTCCCCCCATCTGTGGCAAGGTAGACTTACTAGACTTGGACAGGTAGCCATACAGAACTTTGTCTGTTAATTGGATAGATAGTTGGGTATACTTTATATTGATACCGGAGTAATTAGGAGAGAAGGGATAGATAGGAGATTTCAGGAGAATGGGCCACAGAGTGTGATATATATTACTTTTTCCTACTAAAAGGAACCAGAGCTCCATGGAGAATGGCCAGTTCATTCTGGGACTGGAAATGTTCAGAACTTCTTGTCATACTAGAAAGCAAGAAAGCTATCAAAGATCACTGGGAAGGTTTCACACTTGACAAATTGCTCACTGAGACAGTTTGGTTGGATAAAAAGAGTAATAATTATGGATGAAAACATATCAGCTATGTTAAAAATTGTAACTTCATAATATTAAACAACAGCAGCAGCAGCAACAACAACAAAACATCTTAATGGTCACCTTTGGAAGATGCTGTGGGAACCAACTTATTCTGAAGGCAAGAGGAAAGAATCAAGCATTCATCTCAAGACTTTCCTGGATAACAAAATAGTTGATAAAGAGAAGCTTTTATTTGTAATAGTATTTCAGATAATAAATGAAATAGTAAAATATCACCATTTTGCAACCTATAATGAAGTAGGTCCAGGTAATCAATGATCATTAAAAACACCTAAAGCTAATAAGTGATAGACTAACAGCACCTGAACTCACAGATCATAAAAACAGGGAGAAACCAGAGGTGTGCCTTTTGATGTGATGCAGTGGCACCACCTGTGAAATTTTCTTGCAAAAAAATTTAAATCTGAATCTGATCAAACTTCTAGACTACCCATTTATAGCAGATGACTCTGCCTTCAGTAAATGAAGGATTTAGTGCTGTTTTAGAAACCTACTAGAGTACCAATGTATTTGTTTTCTTCAATTTTTTCTTTTGGCTAATAGTCATTGCTATTTTTTTTTCCAGAGACATCCCCAGAGCTTTAAGTCTCCTGAGTTTATATCTGTTGTAACTGAAGAGAAATTTACCAGTAGTATTTTTTCCCCTTCTGGAAAAAAAAAGTTTGAAGAAGAATATAGTGAAATGTCTCACCCTCTTATATAGGAAAAGAGGGCTTGGCCTTGTTTTAAAGTTTTATAGGTTTTAAGTGATAGGATCACGTAAAAATGATGTTAACATAGCACTTTCAACTTAAAGTGCTGGCACATCAAGTTTAATTTTACAGCCTTAACAAATATTTGAGTGCCTACTTTCTAGCCATAGTAGTGCTTAGACACTTTAAAGAACAGAAGATAAAAATCTTGCTGGCACAGAGTTTATTTTTAGTGTAGGAAGACAGATAATAAACTAGATAATGAAGTTTAAAATGTGTTGTTAGATAGTGATAAGTGCCTTGGAGAGAGAATAAAGTGTGGAAAGGGAACGAAAAGTTGGGAGTGGAGTATTGATGTCTAGGGGAAAAGCTTTCCAGGCAGAGGGAGTAACAAGTACAAAGGCTCTGAAGTGGGAAAAGGGGCTTGATTCTCCTGTGGAACAGCAAGTTGGGGGTGGGTGGGTGAGTGCGGTCCTTGTAGGTAAGGACTTTGGCCTCTGCTATGAATGAGACAAGGCATTAGAAATTTTTCAGCACAGGAGTGGGGTGCTATGATTTACATTTTAACAGGATCGCTTTTGGCTTACAATGCTGAAAATATATAGACTACAGGGAGACGAGGCAGAAATGAACAGACTGGCTATAACCAGTCTTATAAGACTTTAGCAGTAAGTCAGATGAGATATGATATTGGCCTGGATGAGGATGGTGGCAGTGGAGATGATACATGGTTGTATTCTTGGATATATTTTCTAAATAGTGTTTTCAGGATTTCCCAATGGACCAGATTTTGGGGGTAGTGGTGTGTATGTGAGAGAATGCATTTAGGATGCCTTCAGGGTTTTTGGCTTGAGCAACTACCTGAAAGGATGGAGTTGGCATTAACTGAGATAGAAAAGACTGCAGGATGAGGAGGAGAGATTACCAGGGGCTCAGTTTTGAATATACTAATTTTGAATTGCCTATTAGACATAGAAGTAGAGAAGTCATATAGGCAGCTTATATATAATCTGGAATTCAGTGAAGAAGTTTGGTTTAGAGACATAAACTGGAAATTGTTAGACTACAGATTGTATATAAACCATGAGGCTGGATAAAATAAGTAAGAGAAGAGAATTAGGACTAAGTCTTGGGGGCATACCAGCATTAAGAAGTCAGGAAAAAAACCCAGAAACCAGGGAAAGAGTATGGAGGAGGAGGAGTGTCAGAGAGGTTAAGTGGAAAAACAGAATATGGTAGTCTGTAAGCCAAGTAAAAGTTTCAAGGAGGAAGGGAGATCAGCTTTGTCAAATAAGAGATCAGTTAAGATAAGGACTGGTAAATGACCACTAGAGGTGAATGGTGACTTTGAAAAGGACAGTTTCAGTGCATTGGTAGGGGCAAAAGCCAGATTAGTATGAACTTGAGAGAATGGGAACAGGAATTGGAGGCAAGGAATGCAGACAGCTCTTAAATGTTGTGGTGTAAAACAGGAGTAGAGAAATGGGACAGTAACTGGAGGGAGCATGGGGCTTCATTTTTGTTTTTATGAAGGCTGGAGAAATTATACCACCTTTGTTGATGGGATTGAATTCAGTAGAGAGGAGAGACTTGATGACACAGGAGAGGGCAGGAATTTCTGGAGCAGTGTCTTTGAGTGAGGGGAATGCAATGGGATCTAATTACTGCCCAGTTTGGAAGCCTTAGCTAGGAGCATGAGCAGTTCATCCAAAGTAACAGGAGAGAAGGTGGAGTAATAAGTATATGGGTAGAGATTCAGAGAGGATGGATTTATGTAGAGTGGAAAATTTTAATACTTAACTCATAGGATTTTTGTATTAAATAGATTAATACTTGATTATAGAACATAGTGCTCAGTAGTTGTTGACTATTATCATTGTGTAATGGTAACCGTAAATGATTTGGTATATGAAATTGTTAAGATTATAATATTTGTTTATAAAGTTACAGTGTTATTTTCATGACCTTAAGTCCTTAAATCACTTGTGTAATACTCTGGAAATAATTGGCCTTTCACTTGCGTCAAATGATCAGTCTATAATTTCTGGTTATGCCATCATTTCTTTACAAAAATGCTGGCCGCCAGAGGTGCTACTCCCATAGGATATCAACATAAAGCACATCCAGGAAAGACAAGAATTTTCACAGTTCTATTCAGAAGCATTGTAATTTTATATGCTATGGTTTTGGAGGTGTTTGGTTTTCTTAAATATGTGAGTACAAGTTCCTTTAGCAAAATTGTAACATCATCTGATAGAAAATACAAGTCTTTTAATATTTTGATTAGAAGTAGAGAAATCCATATATATCTTTATATAAATTACAATCGCAGTTTTGGGACCAGGTGTAAAGCTCGGGCAGTTAACATAGAAATAATAGAAGGAGAGTTGGAACCTGGAGATACTTGAGAAATCTACTCAAATTCTCAATGAATTTCGCTATATTCTTTTGAAAATGAGATGGAGAATCTTAAAATCTATAAGTACATCAGTATCATTTTAGGATGATGTGGGGGATGAAAGGCGAAAACGGGAGGTATGGAGAAGTCTTTTCAGAGAGTCCAGAGGTGCTGTTAGAGACTAGATTTCTTTGATGGAGAGTCAAAGAATCCTAGGTTCTGCCTGGGTTGTTGAGTAAGAAATAATAAGACTAAGGCAGATAGATTTGGTAAGACAAGCCTTTAGGGAACTTGAATGATCTGGGAAAGTTGGAAACTAGAAAGGAGAAAGTTAGAGAGGAGTTGATTTGGATCAAAGGATAATTGAAAAGGATTTAAAATTTAGTGTTTGAAATAACTTTATACCTTTGGACCTAACTTGTTTTCATAAAAGTGTGTTTTCTAGAACCCTTCACTTGATAACTGAATGTTCAACATTTGAAAACAATATTTGAGATATAAAATAAATGTTTAGACATGGACCTTGGGGTTTGCAAAAGCATATTGAACTAAGAGAAGTAATATAATGAAGATGAAAATTATGATGCCATAGGTTTTCAAAAGAGAAGACTACCTTCAGTGAAAAAGACTTCATGGAAGGAATAGCATTGTGGGATGGCCCTTGAAAATGGAAGATAGAAATGTTGGTGAGGCTATTTCAGGTAACAGCATGTATTAATAGGTAGGAAAAAAATCATGTCTGTACCTGGTATATAGTTGGAGTTAAAATTAAATCCAGATAAAAATTTCAGAGTAGTTTTTCTCCTCTCTTTTATCCCCCCTAATGAATTCTTTTGAAGTTTGTGG
>NW_011888831.1:2452646-2457905 GCF_000151845.1 Pteropus vampyrus
TCTATAAATTGTATCAATGGACATTTCTGTCTACTGCTTATTGGCTTATATCTCTGCTGGCTAAAACCGAGATTCAATTTCAAGTCTTAAGATATGTGATTTATTTGCATTTTAAAAATAGGTTAAATAGTTATTCGTGAATATATTGGACATTTGTATTTATTCCTTTGTACAGATAGATGTTGGACTTAATCTCATTGATTTGTCTATGCTCTTTATTTACTTAGGGATTAACTCTGTCAGGCATGCAAAGTTTTTCCCTTCAGTTTGTCTTTTGGGTTCCTCTTCCTCCCCCTTTTAACCTTTCAGAAATTTAAAAGTTTTTTTATTGTCATGGTCCAGTCTTTTCATTTGTGGCTTCTAGGTTTTGTAACTGATTGAAAACTTTTTCTAAACCAAGATTAAAAATGTTCACACCCCGCTCTCCATATTTTCTTTCTGTACTTTAGTGTTTTTGTTTTTTACATTTAAAATTTTCATCCACTCGGACTACTTTTTGTTGTAAAGAATTAGGTAGAGATTGACTTTATTTTCTCTAATGAACTAGTTATCCCAACACCCCTTTTTTGACTAATCTATTTCCCCCCCTCCTGGTTTGAAATGCTGTCAAATTCATTATATACTGAATTTCCCTGTGTGTTTGGTTTGTTTCTGTTTTCCAGATCTCCAAGTCTATTCTCGGCCAGATTATACTATTAATTACTGTAATTTTAGAAAGTTTTTCATTCATACATCATATTTTATCCTGAGCAAATAAATTTTTTAAAAAGTCAGTTCTAAAGGGCTTGTAACAAACAGCTGCCTTTGTCCCTTCTCACTTGGGAAGTCCAAGTACCAATTTTGAGGTTTTGATTTTTTTAAAAAATCAACTTTTTTATCTGGAAGCTTTTGAGATTTGGTGTTCTGAAATATTATTTTGATGTGTGTTAGTGTGAGCCTTTCCATTAATGTCTTAGGCATTTTGAATGCCCTATTATAAATTTATGTGTTGCAGTTCTGGGAAAATAATGTGTATGTATGTGTGTATGTGTTTGTATTCATCCCCTTTTCTGTTTTCTGTTATCTCTTTCTGGAATTTATGTTAATGGGGTGTTAGACTTATTGATTAGTGTGAGAAGCTTAAAGTGAGTGAGCAGTGGGAAGAGAAATAGGAGATGAAGTCAAACAGCTATAGGGGGAGGTGGTGCCAGGTCCTTTGGTGCCTTGTGGGCGATTATGAGGACTTGGGCTCTCACTCTAAGGGAGGTGTGGAGGGTCAGGGACGGTTTTCAGCAGAGGAAAGATGTGATCTGACGATTATTTTAATAGGATCACTCCTTGAAACAAAAACTGCAACTCTCAGCCTTAGTGAACAAAATATAGGATTATTTGAAGATGTAGTTAGAATAGTAGTTAGAATGTACTTTTCAGCAGGTAGAAAAATTTGTCCCTGAATACTTAAAATTCAAATGATATAACAGATATACTTTTTTGATCAAGCTTAAGATATTTTTCTTTTTGTATTTTTTTCTCATTTATTAAATTTAATTTTTTAAAATTTAGTTTCAAGTATACAGTACATTGGTTAGACATCTATATAGTTCGTAAAACAGTCCCCCCAATTGCTCCCTCCCTCCCCTGACCCTCCACCTAGCTAACATATTAATGCTAACTGCATTCCCTGTGCCGTGCTCCCCATCCCCTATGCCGTGCTCCCCATCCCCATGACCATTTATCAGCTATTAATTTGTATTTCTTTAGCCCTTCTTCACCCATTCTCCCAGCCTCCCAAATCCCCCTCCCTCTGTCCAACACCAAATTGCCCACTATATTTGTGAGTCTGTTTTTGATTAGTTCTTTTTATTCTTTAGATTCCACATGTACGTGAAATCATATAGTGTTTCTCTGTCTGACTTAAATGTCTTCTAGGTCCATCAAAGCAATATCTTTTTTCATCTCCTTCCTTTTCATATGTAGGGGGTCTTGTTTTCTTATCCTTTCAGCCACTCTATCTTTTGGTTGGAGCACTTGATTCTTTTCCATTTAAGGTACTAATTGATAAGAATGTAGTTGTTACCATTCTTTATTTCTGTTTTTAATACATGTTTGTTTCTTCTTTTAAAGAAGTCCCTCCAGCATTTCCTGTAATACTTGCTTGGTGGTGATAAATTCCTTTAGCTTATTTTTGTCTGAGAAGCTCTTTATCTTTCCTTCAACTCTAAATGATAGCTTTGCTGGATAAATTCTTGGTTGTAGATCCTGGGTCTTCATCCTGTCGAATATTTTGTGCCAAGCCTTTCTGTCCTGCATAGTTTCTTTTGAGAAATCATCTGCCAGTCTAATGGGTTTTCCCTTATATGTAATTCTTTGTTTTTCTCTTGCTGCTTTTATATTCTTTCTTTGTATTTAACCTTTGGCATTTCAATTATGATGTGTCTTGGTGTGGGCTCTTTGGATCCCTGATTTTTGAGATTCTCTGAGCATCCTGGGGTTTTATGTCCATTTCCTTCACCAGGTTAGGGAAGTTTTCTATCATTGTTTCTTCAAATAGCTGTTCAACATCTTGATTTTCTTCATTTATGCCGTTCAGACGGATATTTGGAGGCTTAATAGTGTCCCATATCCTCCTTAAATTATTTTTATAGTCTTAGCATCTTTTTGCTTGCCATTCTGATTGTGTGTCCTTGGCTTTCCAGTCCTCTAGATAGGGCATTTGATCCTTTTCTTTATTCACTTTGTTTATTCCATTTAATATATTTCTCATCTCAGATAATATGTTCTTCATTTCAGACTGGCTCCCTTTTTATAATTTTCATTTCCATTTTTATGTTTTTTATCTCTTTGTTGAAATTCTCACTGAATTTATCTACACTTCCCAAAAGATCATTGAGCATTTTTATAACCAGTGTTTTGAACTCTGCATCTGTTAGATTACTTGACTCCATTAAATATGGATCTCTGTTCTTTCATACGGCTTCTGTTTCTTTGTCTTTCCATTTTAGCTTCCTTTCCATGTCTATTTCTATGTACGAAGCAAAGCTCCTAAGTTTCCTGGTCTTATAAGTGTAGATTTGTGAAGTAGGTGTCCAGTAGCACAGTCCTGAGAGGGTTCAGCTGCAGGCCATGTTTAGCCCAAGCCTCTGCCCCTCCAGGGCCACCTGTTAAAATTCAGCAAGCAATACACAGATGGTGTGCTTATAGTTTCCTCAAAAGGCCACACCAGAAACTGAGGCCAGCTGCCTCCAGTGTGAATCTAGGCGCTGCTCAGCAAAGCACCTGATTCGCTGAGGATATACCTGGATGTGGTTTGGGTGGAACCATGATTTGGGGGGAGGTGGGGTTTTAGGGAATCCTCTGGGTGGAGCAAACTCTGTTATCCAGTTTGATGATGTCATGGCTATGGCAGCACTGTGTCCCCGCACTGTGAGTGGGGAGGGCTCAATGTGGGGAACAATGGATACTGCCGGCACTTCTGTACAGAGCGAGTCACGCCTTGGTCTTCACTCTGACAATGTCTCCCTGTAAGTCTCTGGTGCCCCCTCCCTGTGCGCAGCCGAATTGGCACTGGTGATCAGAGCAAGCAGGTCCATCACCGCAAAAATCTGCTGGTGGACGCAGCCCCTTTAAAAGGCTTCTGCGGCTGCCTCCATCTCACTCAGCGGATGGAGATTGGGCAGCTCCATGTCCTTGCCTTTCCTACCTTCTGCCATTGCAGGGTGAGATTTCCTGGACTTCTGCCTAGTTGTATGGCTTGATCATCTAGAACCCAGGCAATTTTTCCTTACTGCTGCTCCTTATTACCGTCACCACTTTGATTTGGTCACCAGAGGGATGAACAGAGCCTCTATCACGACACCATTTTTTCTCCTTTTCTTTTTGTGTGTTTTAAGTAAATTTTTAAAGCAGTGTTTTATTTTTGAATAGCTTGTTTTAATTTCATCTACTGTATTTTTTGATTAATTAGTATTTACATGTAAGAAAGCTATTTAATTTATAATTGGCTGCTTAGTTTTTCCATCTGGTTTTGTTAGCTTCCCTTGTTATACAATAATTATATTCAGATCACTTTAAATATTTTTTAACCTGAGTACATTTCCTGGTTGTTCTAAAAGTGTTAAATATTTATCATTTATTATTATTAGTCATTTATTTAACTATTAATAGTGTTACATGCTTTCATTTTTATTTTTCTTTCCTCAAGGAACATCAGTTTTATGATTGTTCATCTTCATTTCCTTTCCTCCATAATAGTCGTCATGGTAGGCATCCTTGTTTTTCCTGTTACCTGACTTTAATGAGAATATTAATTTTCACTTTGCTGGTTTAATATATTATTTGTGTATATAAAATCTTTAATAAATATACACACATACAACATACTGTATATTATCTGGAGTGTCTTTCTTAAAAATATTTGTATTATATCCATCTTTATTTTGTTGGAATTCTTTTTCCTTTTAATATCAAGAATGTATATTGCGTTTTAGGAAATTTTTCAGTGATAAAAATTAATGCCTTTTTTCCTTTAACTGTATGTAATACCAGTTAGCTCAAAAGATTGATCTTCTTTTGAATTTGTAGAAGAGTGACATCTTTTAGATTTATTGTTGGGTTATGTTCACTAATATTTTATTTTAGAAAGGTCATATAGCATAGAGGTTAAGCGCCTAATCTCTGGAGCCTTAATGTGTTGAGTTCAAACCCCAGCCTCTTTGTTATCTAACTTCTCTGAGTCTGTTTCTTCAACTGTGAAATGGAGATAATAAGTAGTTGTCAGCTCATTGGCAATAAGTGGTAATCAGCAGTAGAAACTAGCACTAGTGTTGTGATGTACAGGTTGTTAAAACACTTGCCCTTTCCTTGGCTGTGACTCTTCCTCCTTGTAATCTAGCCACTAATGGGGTGATATGTAGCACAAAAAAGAGGGCCTTTAGGACTGTGCTCCAGCAGTTTAGTTGTGGCAACCTTCTGATAGCTTTGTGACTATTCTGTACCTGCTGTTAAATATTTTGACCTTCCAGCTCATCAGATTATTTTGAGAGTAAGTGAGTTGCTGTTAGAACCTTGCCTATCTGGACCTGTGTCTGGAATGTAGTAAATATAATTCTTGATTCATTGATAATATTTAGGCTGCAGATTTTCCTCTGAGTATAGTTTTATTTGTGTACTAAAGGCTTTTGTATAGGTAATTTTTATGATTATTATTTGCTAAATAGTCTGTAGTAATTTTGATTTCCATCTTTGAATGTAGTTTAGAGAGAGAGCATATATGGTCAAGCC
>NW_011888831.1:2458280-2611410 GCF_000151845.1 Pteropus vampyrus
TTTTTTTCTTTTTGGCCACCTTTGGTGTCTTTTACTTTGAATTCAACTTGTTTTAAAAGTATTTATATTTGCCTGGTATATTTTTGTCTAATCTTTCATTTTTAATCTCTCAAAGTTTTTGTTTTAGGTTTGTCTTGGGTAGACCACGTGTAGTTGGATAAAGCTTAGTCTCTTTAGACCCAATCTGAGATGCTTTTAATCATTTACATTAATGTTGTATGTTTGGTTTTGCTTCTGTAATACTCTTTTTAATTACCTGTCTTTTTTCTTACTTTTATTTAAAACTACATGGTTTATTTTCTTCATTTGTTCTTTCTCTCTAGTTTTGGAAGTTACGTACTGTATTTCATTATGTTTGGGTTAGCATTGTTGTAAGATGTCTCACTGTTTTGACAACCAGTAATATGGCTAAGTGCTGCCAAAGAAACTATGGCATACCAATATGCATGCTGATTTTGATACTTAGATATGGAAAAAATGTATCTTACATGAAATATGGTATTTTATAGTTCTATGGCTATAGTTATAAAGCTGTATGTAGCTTTAAAATATTTAAATCTGTTATGTTTACCAAATAGATTTTTTCTATTTGAGGAGTAATTGTTTGAATACTCTAGTCTCAGGGTTCTTGTATGTTTAAAAATGTCTGTTGGTGGCTTTCACTAGTGAAATGATATTTTGGCTGGTTATAGAATTTTTAGCTACATTACCTTCCCCATAATACCCAGTAGACATTATTCCATTTTCTTCTGCATCTAGGGTTACTCTAGAGAAGGCTGGGGTAAGCCTGACTTTTTTTTTCCCTTTGTAGGTGACCTACTTCTGCCTGGGTATTGGTAGAATTCTTTCTTTATCCTTGAAGTTCAGTAACTTCATCAGGATATATCTCGGTCTTGGTGTGATTCTCTATTACATTTTCCTGTTACATGGTAAGCCATTTCAATCTGTGATTCAGGAATATTTTCTTATATATCTTTTAATATGCTTTCATTTTTTTTTTCCTCAAGGAACATCAGTTTTATGATTGTTCATTTCCTTCTTTCATTTTATTTGTTTTTCTAAATATTTCCTTTTTTTCTGCTATGCTATATGTAATTTTTTCAAGATTATCTTTCATTTCATAAATTTGTTTTCATCAGTATTAGGTCTACTACTTTTTATACAGTGTAGTTTCATTTTGCCAGTGGCTTCAGTACTTCATTCAGTTTTAAGATATATATGTTTGTGAGCTGTCCTTTCAACTTATTTCCCTCTTTCTAAAAAGACTTTACCTCTTGTGGTAAAAACTGGCAAAACCACATTGTCTTTGAGATGGGTGAAAACCAGTTGCAGAGCAGCTAATATCAAAATTTATTCTCCAAGAACACAAAACAAGTGATTAGTAAAATCGTTTTATCAAGTCATGTTGTTGTTAAAGTCATAAAATATAGAAAAGCCATTATTCATTTACAGGGTAAAATACATTTCTTTTTATGGTTGAATAAGCTTCTTTGTACACAGTAGCAATCTGTTTTTGCCGTGTGTGCCTTTGTGTATGAGGAAGAAGCATTTGAAGACTTTATTCTTATTAATTATCAAAAATCTATTGAAGATTTTTTTCATTCAATGAGGTGTAATATAGACTAGAATGAAATTCATTTAAATCATGACTGACAAGAGGAAGAGGCTCTGTCATCCATGTATGCCACGATAAAAGACCTGTGTGAATTTTACCTGAATGCCAATTTGCTCTTTGTTTTATTCTGTAGAAATAAAGGTGATCAACAGCATGCTCTCTTGATCGCCATTCAGATTTGAAAGACATAGTGAAATTTATGAATGTGTATAAATTGTGGTTACTGAGAATGAGACTCATTGTAACTTACAAAAAAGTAAAAGACTTCTGCACTTTAAAGTATCTTAGCTGTCTAGGGAATAGGTTCTCCTATGTCTTTTTTAATTTAAATGATAGCTGAGATACAAGTGTTCTGTTACTGTTCATGTTAACAAAGGTTATTTTAATTTCAATTATTTTAGTAGACTCCCACATTTAGTATGACATAGTATGTCAGCAATATATTCAGTGTTGTGCATAACCTGAATTTACTACTCTAAAGTCTAATTCATAGCTTATCCTTATAATTAAAATTACCAGAATTTCCTAAGGGTTCTAAACTGTTGTGCTGATTGCCAATAATGTGCCATCTTCCTGAGATGATGTATGTTTTTAAATCGTTCCATTAATTTAGCAGATATTTACTGAGGGCCTTTTGCATGCCAGGGACTTTAACAGGTGCTGGGGCTATGTCAGTAAACAAACAAAAATCCATGACCTTTTAGAGCTTGCATTCTAGTGGGAGTGAGGTTGATAAACTAAATAGGAAGTCGTAAAGTGCTGGAGGAAGTAAAACAGGGAATAAAGTAGGGAGTGTGTAAGAGTAATAAAAAAGTTAGAGGATAAAATAGGGAGTATGAGGGTTCACCAAGCACAAAGGCCCTGAAGTGTGGATAGACTAGAATGTCGAAGGGAGATGAGGGAGAGCAGGTAGCTGAAGCCAAGTGTAGGAGGTAGCAAGCCGAAGGTTGAAGAGAGATACTAGTTAATTCTGATTAACTTTTGGACCATCATATAAGCCATTACTGAGTGAAAACTCAAAGTCAATGAAGTAGTGACATCCTAATTCATATTATTACAAGATCACTCTGGCTGCTGGGTTGAGAATAGACACAGTAAGAAGGTTATTTTACATAGTTCCTCAGTACACACAGTTAAATAAACATTTGCAACTGAAATGAAAGCTTCACCAATAATATATGTATTTTTTTATTACAAAAGAGAAATGCTTATGTTCCACTAGATCTATTTCCTGATAACACAACAGTTGAAAAACTGCTAAAAGGGATACAGCCTCTACCTTAGTGTGAAGGAAGTAAAACAGAGTGTTGTGTGTTAATGGAGAATAAAATATAAAATTAAAAGGAATAAAAATTGAAAATCAATAGTATACACACACTTAGCTTAAATCAAGCAATCGAATATCAGTTATACAAAAAGGCCTAGTAATGAATAGCCCCACACCCCAGAGGCAACTTTTAAAAAACCTGTTCAGATTTCCTGGGGCTTAACTCCATGTTTCTAAATAATATGCTTTTAGTGTTTATTTTTTGGTTTATCAACTTTAGACGTTCTCTGTTGACTTCTTGCTATGACAGATGTTTTCAGTCCCACTTCTCACTACTGACCTTCCTCGTACGACGGTCACTGAATTGGCGCCTCTCTGGGGTTCTGCCCAGAAGATTAGCCTTCCTCCTTCGCTGCAGCCCCCTCTGTGAGTATTCTGCTCTTCTGCTCCCTCCACTCTTCCTAATCAGTTCACATTCTTCCATCCATTGTTCATTTCAGAACTGTGAGCGATCCACCTAGTCTTTAGAAAAAAAATATTTTAAAAGTTAAAATATTTTAAAGTTATTTTAAATTTTCTTCAGAAATAGTTATTAGGAAGGTGAGGAGATGAACGCTTATGCTCATATTGACATCTTGAACTGGAAGATAGTTTAGAGATTTAGGCCAGAGTTTTCTGTTTTGTTTTTATAAATATGTATAATGTATGTTTTTTTTTAAGAGTTAGATTTTTACAGTATTTTATCTTTTAAAGACAAAATATTTTTCATGTCATTAAATACTGTGTTTCAGAGTTTTCAGAATAGATGTATAGCATTCTTTCATATGCTGGTATCACATAATAGTCCCTAGATTTTGACTTAGGTTGTTTTTGAATTGTAAATAATTATAAATGATTTAAATTATAGCTAATGCTTCTGTGGATTTTTCTTACGAAAAATATTTACACATAATCTTTGGTTATGTCTGTTAGGTTAAATATGTAGGCGTGGTCATTGCTGAATCAAAGAAGAAAAACATTTTTTGAGGTTCTTTTTTTTTTCCTTAAGTTTTATTGGTATAATCGACATATATTACTATATAAGTTTAAGGTGTACAGCATAATAATGACTTACATATACTGCAAAATGATTATCTCAATCAATATCAGTTAAAATCCGTCATCTTACATAGTTTCTGGAAAAACAAAAAAAGAAAAATACTTTTGTGATAAGAATTTTTAGGATTGAGTTTCTTAGCAGCTTTCAGGTATACCGGATAGCACTGTTATCTACGGTCATCACATTGTATACGTCATACCTCCAGCACTTAAGTTTGTACCTTTTTGAAGTTCTTAATAAACATCACCAATTGCCTCTAGGAAGGTTGTGCCAATTTATATTTCCATTATCACTGTATTAAAATGACACTTTTTATTGTATCCTTAATACTATCATGGACTTCTAAAAATGTTCGATTCTGCTAGGTGAAAAGAATACACTTTTTAAAATTCTCAAGAAAATGGAGCACTTCTTGACATTTTCGAGTTGTGTGTATTTGTCCTAGTTGTTGTAAAAGTTTTTAAGAGCAGTTGTTTGTCTTTTAATTATTTAATGGCTATTTCGATGTATGGAAATTTTTTTTAGTTGTCTGATTAATTAGGTGTTTCTCCTTTTCCTCTAACACTTAGAATGTTTCCTATTCCCAAGATCAGATAAGACTATGAAAAATTTGAAGATAACTTTGAAATGGATGATGGAGGGAGAAACTTTTGACAACAGTTGCTTTAAGAAACAATTTGTCTTTTGGTTGTGTTGAGAAAATCCATCAGGATAATTTAAATTTTGGATCATTGCTGTTTCTAAATATGATCAATTGTGTTGTACTATAAAGGGTGTTAAATTATTAGACACTTCCATGAAAGTACTTTATAATGTGTAAAGTTTTTTTTAGGTATATGAGATGTTAGTACTAGTAATTCATTGCTCTGAGTAATCTGGCTAAACTAGTCTTTACACACATAAGACATGATACTTAAAAACTTTTCTTTTAATGAGTCACAGAATGTCACCAAGGAATTTGTTGCTGTTTGGCATAATTCCATTACGAACTTGTACTGGTGATAGTTTAGTTCTTTTTTGGAAAAATTAACTTACTTAATTTTGGACTAAGAATGTTACGGACATTTTAACCTTTTATAAGTAGCAAATATAAAAATATTTTACCTTTTTAAAAAGCTTAAATGGCAGTGGACCAGGCATCATAGTAAAAAAAAGTTATATTGAGAAGAGAAATTGGTTTATGAATTGGCTACAAAATATAGATCAATATTATATTGAAAGGATCCCTATTCTCAGTGGTCATTGAAATCTTTAACCATTATAAAAATGTTTTGAATTTTCAATATATTAAATCTATAAACTCTAGAAATAAATTTATATTTATTAGAAGTTGATTAATTGTAGAGAGAGAAATCTGCCTCATTTCACCTGAACACAATTACTTATGGTTTTGATGTATTATTTTCTCCAATCTTTTTAATATGTATTTGTTTATATGCTTTGTAATTAATTATATGTGTTACTCAGTAATATAAACATTTTTCATTTTGCTAGACTGTTGTCTTCATTGTCATTTTTAATGTAGCACAAGAGCCTGTCAAATGGCAGGCATATAACTCATCTGGACTCTGCTGAAAAAGTTTTAGTTAAAATCCAATTTTTCATGTTGATGTTTAGGTTTCCTTTATAAATTTGAGTAAATATATACTTTCAGAGTTGTTTTATGGGTTATTGATACCTCAAGTAGATAAATTGTTCTATAGCAGAAGGAAGAGTAGGCATTGATGTAGAGGACTGAAACTGGAAGCAAAGAAGCAAGCATGGTAGTATCCTTTTATTTTGTTTGCCATCTTCTCTCTCAAGTAGTCAGGGTGCAAGGCAGAAAATTCAGACAAAAATTTTAGGCTTTATTGTATTTCTTGTTAATTCACTTGACATTTATTATGTCTATTAAACCACAAGGAAGAGCTTTTGGTATGCAAAAGGCACTAAAATGCTTTTGAGAAAAAATTTGGTATATCACTATTTTGAAGAGCATAAAATAGCAGCTGTACATTTGCTTTACTTTGCAAAAAGTATATCTAGGTTTTTTTTTTGTTTTTTTGTTTTTTTTGTTTTTTTGTTTTTAAGATCAAGGCTAACTTATCTTCATGTTCAGAGTCTCAGCTGGGATAACCAGACTAGCCATTATTTTTCTAGTCAAGGCTTGAGTTCCCATTCTGTAAAATGATGGCTTGCAACTTGGAGGAATTTCCTACCCCCTTCAAACCTAGGAAGTCTGTGATCCATTTGGAGTTGTTTCTTAATTTATGTCTTTAACAGTGAGAATGATGGTATTGGTTTATTTTCACACAGACTAAAGTGGGTCTTTCATCAAGGAGAAGCTCTACAGAAAATAAAGGAGAAAAACTTCCCACATAGGAAGAGAAGGGTAGGGCGGGGTAGATTTGTTTTCAACAGTCACTTTATAATAAGATAGGGATAGCAAGTGTCTCATTATGTGTTTGTTTGGCTGGAGTGGCTGCTGAGTACTGTATTGAGAAATTCTGAGTTCCATGATTGGTTATTAATGGTGCCTTCCTTGGGTGTGGGCAACATCAAAGGTTTGAGAGTGATTAAGAGCAGTGATGCCCTCAGTCTACACTTTAGGAGCTGTTGTACAAGGAGGTTGGAAGATGGTTGGCTTTCGTTTGATGAGCCCTACATTATCTAATTTGTATGTTGGAGTTTGTTTGTTGTGATAAAAACACATAACATAAAATTGACCATTTTAATCATTTTAAGTGTATAATTCAGTGACATTAAGTACATTCAGCTTGTACATCACCATCTATTTCTAGAAATTTTTCATTATCTCAAACTGAAACTCTACCCATTAAACAATTATTCCTTATCTTCCCTTCCCCCAGCCCTTAATAACTGCTGTTCTACTACTGTCTATAAATTTGATGATTCTAGGTACCTCATAAAAGAATCACACAGTATTTGTTTTTTTGTGTTTGTCTTGTTTCACTCACCACAGTGTTTTCAAGGATCACACATATTGTAGCATGTGTCAGGATTTCTTTTTAAAGGCTGAATCATATTCCATTGTATGTATATATTGTAGGTTATTTACCCATTTATCTGTCACTGAACACTTGTTTGGCTGTTGTATATACTGCTGTAAACATGGGTGTACAAGTATCTGTTTGAATCCCTGCTTTTAATTTTCCTGGGTGTGTACACAAAAGTGGAGTTGCTGGATCATATGATAATTCCATTTTTAAAGTTTTTTTGAGGTACTGCTATGTTGTCTTCCGTAGTGACTGCACCATTTAGCATTCCCACCAGAAATGCACAGGGGCTCCAATTTCTGTACATTCTTGTCAACATTTAGTTTTGTTTTTAGTTAAAAAAATAATAGCTATTCTAATGTGTGTGAAATGGTATCGTAGTTTTGATTTACCTTTCACCAATGAATAGTGATGTTGAGCATCTTTTCGTGTTCTTGTCGGCCACCTGTATATTTTCTTTGGAAAAATGTCTGTTCAAATCCTTTGCCCATTCTTGAATACGATATTTTTTCCTTAAGTTGTATGAGTTTTGTATATTATGGGTATTACTCCTGTATCAGATAGGTGGTTTGCAGATTTCTCCCATTCTGTGGTTGCTTTTGATGCACAAGTTTTAAATTTTGATGGCCTAATTTATCCATTTTTTTCTTATGTTGCCTGTGTTTTGGTATCGTATCCAAGAAATCATTGTCAAACCTAATGTTATGAAGATTTTCCCTATTGTATTCTTCTAAGAATTTTATAGTTTTAGCTCTAAATGTAGGTCTTTGACCCATTTTGATTTGCATATTGTATAAATTAGGAGTCCAATTTCAGTTTTTGCATGTGGATGGATATCCAGTTTTCTCAGCACCATTTGTTGAAAAGACTGTTCTTTTCCCAATAAATAGCCTTGGCACTGTTGGTAAAAATCTTTTGACTATGTATGCAAGTGTTTGTTTCTGGGCTTTTTTCTATCTCATTGGTCTATATTTCTGTTTTTATGCCAGCACTAAGAACTATTTGCTTATTATGGCTTTGTAGTACGTTTTGAGATCAGAAAATGTGAGTATTCCAACTTTCTTCTGCAAAAAATGTTTTTGAGATTTTGATAGGGATATTATGGAATCTGTAGATCACTTTGGGTGGGCTTTTTGCATGTTTGAAGAAAAGACTGACTTGTTTAAAGGTCTTTTAAAAAATGTTTTTATTACTTTTCAGTCTTTTTCCAGTGTTTGTCTTTTTTACGTTTATGCTCTGTTCACACATACAGAATAGTATCTGTGTGTGTGTGTGTGATACAGGCAGTATAAAACAGTTTAAAGAGTTGTTAAAGCAAGATATAATCACTACCCAGGTGAAGAAATAGCTGTGTGAAGTTTTAAAATCAGTGAACTAGAGAGCATGGATAATCAAATGGTTCTGTCAACTGAGATAAGCATATTACTCAGGATGCACTGGGAAGAAATATTATATTGGGTATGTGTTTATTCGCTAGGGGTGGTGATTGGAGCCCTGGGAACATAGGACAGTATGATTTCCTTGGGCCTGGTGGTATAGGTAGAATAGGGAACCTTGAGTGCTTAAGTTTGAAAACACTTTGTTCTAGAGACCAGTTAGAATCTAAATTTGTAGTCTTTTTGCCCAAGATTAAGAGTGAACGAGATTAAGAGTAATGTAGATAGGAAGCAGTGCCCCTTAAAGCTGAATCATAATACGATAAGAGTTGAAGCCATTTTGAAAGCCAGAGTAAGTCAGTCTGGTTGTTTCTAACTACTACTGTCAAACTCCAAACTCTTTACATAATTACAGTCAAGTGTGATTGTGCATCCAGTTGAATTGCCTAGATTTGTGTCATTTTGTCAAATTATAATGGTAGGCACTTAATATTCTATAAATCAACAAATGGCTATATGAAATATGTGTTTAGCATGATTTTTACTTAAAAGTATATGGTTTTTATGTTGTAGCTCTCCCTCCCTCAAAGAAATGGCTCCATTGAGCATTTTACAGCTCATTATAGTTGAGTTGTAAGGATGACATAAATTAATTTATATAGCCAGAATGTAGTAAAATCAGTAATGTAAAGTACTAGGCAGCACAGATGAGAAAGTTAATTCACATTCCTAATTTGGGAAGGTTTTTAGGAAACTCCGAAATTTGAAGCAGCCCTTGATAGGCTTTGAACAAATGAAGATAAGGAGCTAGTTGAAGTGCGATTACTGGTTAAGAATAGAGGTTTGATATGAGTAAAAGGGGTAGGATATGATGTAAGAGTAGTTCAGCAGTTGTCAGCATGAGTACCACTGTGTGTTTTCAAGGGTGAGGAGGATGTGTAGTAAGAGGTAGGGGCGGAAAGGTTTATTTTGAAGTCACATCATAGAAGACCGTAAGTACTCTGTTAATGACCAAAATTATGTCTAAGAAAGATTAATTTCATGGCAGTTTGTAAGATAGATTGTTGGGGAAGACACTGGAAGTTGGGGCATCAGTTAAATGTAAGGGATGGGGAAGAGGGAACAATAGGTAATGATTGCCAGGTTTCACTATTGGGTGACTGAAGGAAATAAATGAGATAAAGTGGAAGAACAGATTTGGGAGGGATGATGAGTTTAGATTGAGGTCTTGGTAAGACATCCACTGTTGGGAAATGGATTCTGAAGCTCATGAGAGGTAAATTTGGAAGTAATCTCTTATAGGTGGTAATATTTTAAGTCTTTAGTGTGTGAAAGTACCTAGAGAAGGTTGTTGAGCAAATAGAAAAGGGCAGCTGATGAGATATTCTTGGAAGACATTGTTTGGAGAGCAGATGGAGGAAAATGAGCCATTCAAACACTGAGAAATGGTGTTCACAGAGGGAGGAAGAAACTAGGAATGAAAGTAGAGAGTCACCAAAGCTTAAAGGAGAGAAGTCTGAAGGGAAGGGAGAAATATAATTCATAAGCCCAGATTGTCTTCAGAGTGTCAGTGATTCTGGGAAATAGAGATGGAGCTAGATTTTAGAGGGTGAGTTTGTCTTAATAAATTTGGTTATGTACATTGAGAGAGTAAAGGATCAGAAAGGCTTTTTTTCTTTTTAATTGCGGTAAAATAAAATGTACCGTTTTAACCATTTTGAAGTCTACGATTTAGTGGCATTAAGCACATTCATATTGTTGTACGACCATCATTGTCATCCAGAAATGTGTTTGAGTAGGGAAAATGAAGAGGTAAAGTGGTGTTTAAATTTTTTTTTGGTTTGATGAGTTGTTTGACTATTGTTTTCCCCCTGTCTTTTTCAAAAAGTGGCTTGGCGGTGGCTTATGGGGATTCTTGGAATACCTAAATGTTTACATGCACTCCTATCTGAATGTTTTTTAAACTCCCACCTTCCGCCCTTATGCCATATCCCTATCTTCTCTACTCTTATCTTGCTTATTTTTCTTTACAGAAGTATCACCACTTGACATATGTTTGTATCTTTCCCCACTAGAATGAAAGACCTTTAAGACTATTTTGTCTTAAGAGCAAAGAAAGCAAGGACTGTTTTGTTCATTGCTGTATGCTCAGTGTCTATCATGTACTTAAGTTTTCGATTAAATGAATAAATGAAAACAAATTGACATTAATTAGAAGTAAGCAAAAGGAAAAAGGATATAAAGTATTTGTTAGAGTTAGATTATAATAAAGATATATAGCAAATAATTCTGTGTACTTACTACTGGTGTAAACTGGCTTTTAAGCTTTCCCTCAACCAAAGTATAGAGGCAGATTTAATCAGTTACACAACTCATGACATAATAAGATACAAATAAAAATAAACTACATGCTCTGAAGAATCCTGAGTTATTACTGAGATTAGAACATTTCTCCTGAATGTTTTTCCTCATAAAGAAGGTACTACATGAATATAATAAATAACATCCTCAAAAACAGTCTTACAGTAAATATAGAAGACATCCTTCAGTATGGGTGAAAAAGTTGGGATAGTTTTATCATATTGTAAGATTAAACCTAGACTGATAATGATAATAGCAGTGCTAAAAGTCGATGGATACTAGAGACATTTTGGAAGAAAGAAATGTCAGTGATAGATGAATTGATGGATCTTTATATTGAATGGACTAGAAGTAAATGAAAGGAATGACCAAAGATGAGAAATCTTGAACCTACATGACTGATTCATAGTCAAGCTCTTGTCTTCTGGTTCTCTTCTCTTAAGCCTTATCACTTCCATAATTTTATTTGTATGTATGTGCTTCTTTAGGCCTCCTACATAGGCTCATCTGTATTTTCAAAGGTTATCCCATCTTCTTAGAAGCCATTTTTGCTTAATGTGGAGATTACTATAAGGTATAACATACTTTTCATTAAAGGTTATATTGCATACATGTCATTTCTGATTAGGCAACAGAGTTCTCTTCTTTTGTTAATGAAAAAGAAGCATATACAAAGTAAGTAAATCATGATTAAAATTTGAGAAACATAACCTGTTAGCACCAACTTAAGGAAAAGTTTGAGGAGGAGTTTAAGGCATGATGGGGAGATATACCAGACAATGAATTAGTAGCAATATATCACTACTATTTCCATATCACACCTGTTATTTTCCTCTCTGGAAGAACTCTTGGCTTGGAACTGGCATGGTCTGCTGTTCAGATTATTTTTTTCTCCCTATGCAAGAGAGAGATTGGGCCTACTTAGAGGAAATAGTGGAAGAACCAGAAATAAACACTGTATTTTAATATGCATTCGTGAGTTAGAACATCTTAACAGTAGTCCTCCCTTATATGTGGCGGGGATATGTTCCAGGACCCTCAGTGGATGCCTGAAGCTGAGGATAGTACTGGACCCTATATATGCTATGTTTTTTTCCCAATATACACATACCTTTTCATTTAAAGGAAGCACTTTATGGCTCCTCTTTGGCATATCTAATTGCCAGCATTGCTACTCTTGTATATCGGGGCCATTATTAAGTAAAGTAAAGGTAACATGAATACAAGTACTGTGATACCATGACAGTCAGTCTGATAACCAAGACAGCTACTAAGTGACTAATGAGTGGGCAGCGTATACAGCATGGGTACCCTGGACAAAGGGATGATTCGTGTCCTGGGCTGGAAGGGGCAAATTGGTGCAAGATTTCATCATGCTACTCAGAATGGCATGTAATTCAAAACTTATCAGTTGTTTATTTCTGGAATTTTCCATTTATATTTTCAGACCACTATTGACTATGGGTAACTGAAACCATGGAAAGCAAAACTGTGGATAAGGGAGGGACTACTGTATATTTACATTACCCATTTTTATTTTTTGCATTGCCTTTTTTTGTATTTCTTATGTGAATCCATTTACTAAATATAGATTAACACTCGGTCATATGTTAGTAATTTTTTCCTGTCATTCAAGTAGTTATATATTTCTGTAGACAAAACTGTCACTCTGACTTCTATGACTTTTGAAATTCATGTCTTGCTTAGTCAAAGAATAAAAAAATTAAAACAATTATTTTGGAAAATTTTATATTATGCATAAATATATAATGCGAATATAAATTTTGGACATATTCCCCTCTCCCTCAATGGACAATTCTATAAATTCCCAAAGAGTCTGTTTTTGTTCCATTGATCTGTTTATTCTGGTACTTAGACCACTTTGTTTTAATTACTTTTTTATCATAAAACTTGTAAAGCTTCTGTTTCATTTTGAGTCTCTTATAACCCTGGCATCAAAATCTGACAGCATAGAAAAACTTTAGACCAATCCCAGTATGGACGCCAACATGCTCAGTAAAATTTTAGCAAGTTGAAACCAGCAATATAGTAAATAACCAATTGGATTCTTTTTAGGATTGCTAAGATACTGTATTCCTATTACAACTAATACTGTATATTAATATATTAAAGAAGAACTAATACCATGGTTGTGGATCAATAATTACATGTATGTCGAAAAGGCATTTGAGAAAGGTCAGCTTCCATTTGTGCTTGACCTTTAAAAACAAACCAAACAACAACAACAAAGAACTAACTTAAAACCCTAGGGAAAGAATGGAACTGTTTTAATGTCCAAATAATAATTGTTGAAAATCAACAGTAGTTGTATGTATATTTACAATTCAGGAATAATAAAAGGATATATATCACTACTGTCGTTCATATATTTCGGTAATATCCTAGGCAATGCAGGAAAACAAAGCAAAAGTAAAACACAGGTAATAGAAACAAAGCAACTAAATAATATTCTACCAAACGATTATCTATTTTAAAAATCCAGAGAATCACTTGAAAGTTTGAAACAGTTAAGATATATATCTGACTATAATATTTAAAAATTGATTATTTAATAAATGAATTAAAAAGCTAAATCTTTAAAAACAGGTAAATGATAAGAAGATATGCTAGTTTATTGTAACTAGCATATAAAATAAAGCTCACTTCACAAATAAAGTAGCAGTAAGTTATATTTTTGCCTACCAGATTAGAATACAAGATATTTATAGCTGTAGTGAATTTAAAACAACTATAAATAGGGAATTTACTAATTAAAATTTAGCACATCTACAATGAAATGTTTTAAATTCTGAGATGTATTTTAACTCTATATAAACACTTTAGAAAAATTCTGCCTACCTGTTGTTCATTTATGAGGAAGACTGAAAGAACTTTATGCTTAGAGTGTGTGGAAGCACAAGATGGATATGACTGTCTTAACTTGGAAGGTTTTCAATGATAATTAAAATCTAAATTGACTAAGCTGGTCATTCAGATTGATAACACTAACATGCAGCTTTTAAGTTTTTAAAAATATTTTATCAGTCAATTAAAGACACACAGCAAGAGATTTTGACTTTTGCATGGCAGTGCCTCAGATTTTTATAATGTAATCACTGGCTGTTGACTTAAGTAAATAAATGATTGCCGTTTGGATGCTGTAAATATCAGATGCATTTGGCCTTAAATCCCGTACAGTTCGGTAACTTTGAGTTTAGAGTTTACCTAGGAAATGGGAGGAAGTAGGGAAGACAACGATAGGAAGGGGACATTACATAGTTTAATTAATGTTATCCTAGTCTTCATTTGATGGTATATGTTACTCCAATTTCTTTGTGAATTGTTGATCTTTTCAAAGCCAGTGGAATACAATTAAACTAAACCACTAGTTAGTACAGGAAATATTTTCTTTTGGTTTTGGATCCAGTTCCTTCCTAAGATTGCTTTAAGAACTACTTTCTAAATGATCAGTGGCTATCTACCCCTAGCCTTAGCACTTCTTCCTTTTTTATTTTCTAGGGTTAAATTCAGTTTTTTCATGTATTGCTTTAGGGATCTGCTCTTTCCCTCAGTTGGAAATAGTTTACAGGTTTGACTATCTGTCAGATATTTTATTTGGGCATTGTGTAATATTTGTCTTCAGTCTTTATCATAGCCATAGGTCCATTGGAAAGCTAGTAGAGACTTTAAAATGTGCGTACACACACAATTCTTATTCTATCAATATCTTTTAAAAGAATTGAACATCAATACATTCTTTCCCTTTACCTAAAATAAGCTTTTCTAGTTATAAAATCAAGTATTGTAGAAAATTTGGAGAAATTTAGGAAGTTTAATTTTTAATTATTTGGGATTCTTTCTTTTGAGGTGCTCTATGCTTATTTAGAAATTTATGTATGCATACAACAAATGAAAGAATGGGACTGTCAATATGGATTATTTTAGTTTTTTCATTGATTTTAGGATGAATTAAACAATTTATAAGGAAATGCTATTACAGGAAGGTCTGAAACCAAAGCCAAGATTCAGTGCTGTAATAGAAAGAAGCAGGAAATTTAGAATTGAATGACCCGCTTTCAAGTCCAAGATATACCTAACTTTCAAATCTTGGTGAAAAGGGCGATTTAATAGAACACCCTGGAACAACTGGTTAATAATAGTGGGGGTAGGTGGATGGGAGGTAGATTTATATCTTGCATAAATTATAAAATGTGCCATAGGTGCAAGTACTAGGTCAGACACTGCACATGCATAAATGTATTCCTCCAACAAAACTTATGAAGTATACAGTTATCTTTGTTTTACAGATGAGGAACCAGACTATGGCCAAGCAATTGGCCAATAGTTGAAATAAAAAGATAAGATTATTAATAGAAAGCAATCAAAAAAGTTTTTATCTGGGCTTGAGGGAGTGAGGCTTTTCTATGCGTGACAAGCCATGAACCATGAAGATTGTTTTTTTTTAACTGATTTTACTTCAATGTTTAGTGAAAAATGAGAATTTAAAAAGATAATCAAGAACATTTTAAAACAAAAATGGCAGTTATAAAGAGCCTCAGTGCTTAAAGAGCTCACCCAAATTAATTAGAAAAAGGTGAATCACTTTATGTAAAAATGGGCAAAAGATATAAATAGGTTAATTTACGTAAGAAATAGATAGAAATTGTCAGTGGAAAAAGGAATAATACCCAATGTTAGCAATGCTGTAGGGAAATAGAAACCCACAGTGTTTCTGGGAATATAAATTGAAATAAACTTTTTGTGGATGATGTGCATGTTTCTTTGACTTACAGAAGTTTGAATTCTAAGTATACTTTTACAAATATACAAGGACAGTACAAAGATGTTTTATGGAGTATTATTTATAGTTGGAAAAAAAGTGGGCAGAGGAACCAGGTGTTAATAGTGGTTATTTTTGAAGGATGAGATAGTGTTACTGATTGTTTTATTTTCCTGTTATTTTATAATAAATGACTTTTATAACTAAAAAAAGTAAAGAAAGCTGAAACAGCTTAGTAATAACCATCTCCTACATTTGATGAATATCATTCCAGATAACTTTTAATACAAATATGCATGTAGAAATATGGAGTTATAATTTGTATGCCATTTATAAATTTTAAATTTGTTGCATTTGACTGGAAAAAAAAAAACCCCACAAGGTACTATTGAAAACATGATGGAACTGCAGATAGATGTTTGTTACTACAAGAAAAAATTAATTCCTAAAGTTGAGAGAAGAGAATTATAAAAACCTCTAAATAGTTTTGAGTCTCTTCTAGCAGAACCCACTGACGTATTGATAAATAGGATGAGGGAATAAACACATACATTTATTCCTTCTTCTTTCTCCTCCCTTCTCCTAATTATATATGTGTGTAAACATATGTGTGTGTATATGTGGGTAATATATATATATTTTGGTAGTCCTATTTTTACATTATTCAATTTATATTTTTAAAAGCTTTTAACCATTCATGGTTGTTTTAATTTTATGCATTTAAATAATTAGTAAGTACACTGGTTTTTTCACTTCATTTTTTCTAATATAAAATTCTTTATTTTTATTTCCCTGCAGTTATTTCAGAAAGTGCCACTTACTCGGTCTTTAACTTTGTAATACTTGTAAATGCTTATTGCCATCATATTTCAACCTCTTTTTAGGTTTCACATTCTCTGTATCACACTTTTTCTCAGAATTCTTTAGTATTCATTCACTGTTAGCTATATTGAGTGCTGTGGAGTAATCTAAGGCTAACTCGATTATAGGTATGGCCCACTAATATTTGATTTGCTTTTTTTCTGCCTAGATGCACATGATTTTATCTATCTTTAAAGCTCATTGCCTCTCCTTTGACAGATGTTTTGGTATTGTTTATTTTATACCATTTTTTTTCCTGGGTTGTAGAGTATGTTTTTAACCTGCATACTTAGTTATTTATTTTACAGGAGTGTTTCATATATTTTATTTATGACATTTTTATATTCTAATCTCTTCAATACCTATTGAACTTATATAAATCTCCTTTGTTATCTCTACTCTGTTCAACTGTATGCTTGACTATGATTTGTTTTTAGTTTTGTTTTTTTTTTTCAAAAAGTTTGTTCATTTCTAATGTAACAGTAATTCTTATCTTTGTTTTTTATTTTCATTTCTTTTCTAATTCTTCTAGCTTGCCTTTAAGGCCTCGGTTGCTTTATAATTTCTTCTTTCAAGTATTTAAAAAGGAGAGATCATATTTCGGTGTTTTCTAAGTCTTCCTGGTTCCTATATGTATTATTAGGTGATTGAAGAGAATTTGAAATGAATTGGAATAGATTTAAGAACCTCCTCATTATGCTAAGAGAAGTTTCATTGTGAGGCCTATTCACGAAATAGATGATAACAAGGGATGGTAAGGAGATAAAAAGTAAACTTTGAGAAGCTGAAACCGTGGGTGCAGGTGAATACAAAGGAAGACAAACTCTACATATTGATATGTGAAGTTAGAGTAACTTAACTAGTTTAATTGTGCAAAAACAAGTAGGTGAGGAGATACCTGTTAGATAGTAAATAAAAAACTGGTTTTTGAAAATTTATATACAGAAACCTTAATTTGAGCAATACTTAAGAAAATCAGAATGAAATAAAGTGGTTCATGATTCTCACCCTCGGATGGTGGCAGGGATGGACTCCCTATTCACCCACTGCCATCCCTGCTGAGAACCACTTGTATCCCCTGTGTGATATGGTGGAGGGTAAAAGGAAAGTTGAGAACGACTGCCATAAAAGTATTAGAGGGGAAATTGACTAGAGATAGACTGAGAATGTAAGCTTAAAAATATAACTCTTTACAGAAAAAGGTACTCAGTTGTGACAAGATTTGGACTAGAATAAATTAGACAAAAAAGGAAGTTTGACTCTTAACCAAATTTATGGAGGGGTTAGGGCAAGAGTGATACCAAGTGTAAGAAACTAGAATTCTGCGTTAAGATCTTCTTGTTGCTTTCTTTTGCTTTTTTAACTCTATTTTGGCTTTATTGTCACATACTAGCTCAAGATTTGAACTGTGGCTGTTGGCAGCTGTCAGGCTTTTAAAACACAGCTTTTCCGTGGATTGGGACTTCTTTTTTTCTTTAATTCCAATTTGAAAAATCCTCTGGTACAAAATAGTCATAGAGGTGATAAAGTACAGCATAGGTAGTATAGTCAGTATATTGTAATAACTGTGTATAGTGTCAGGTTGATACTAGACTATTTGGGGGCATTAATTCGTAAATTATACAGATGTCTAACCACTATGCAGTACACTTGAAACTAATATAAAATAATAGTGAATATCAACTGTAATTGAAAAGAAAAATCCTCCAGAAGATCTCATTCTCCTGGCTTGTGTCAGGTATTCATTCCCTCATTCTTACAGCCCAGAGGTTGGGGGCCTTGTTTAGCAGCTCCTGCTAGAAACAAATGAGTATTATGTTTGGGGGTGGGTAGTATTTCCCAAAAGATATAAGATATGGCTTGTTCTTGAGATTCTAAAGGACACTGACTTTCTTTCTTTCTTTTCACATCCTGTAGTCTAATGACCAATTTTAAAGGAAGAAAATAGACAATTAACATTTATTGTACTCTAAGATGGAGACTCTTTTCGCATATACAACATTTCTCACCTGTCTTCCAAACATAACCACGGGTTTTACTATACTTAATTGATGAGGAAATGAGACTCAGTAAAAGACTTGTTTAAGATGATAGAGCTAGTGAGAGTTGACATTAAAGTTTACTAGAAATATGTAAAGATGATTAAATTGATTCATCTTAAGATCGACAGAAGAAATATAAATAAATCTTTGCAGTTGTTTGCTGATACATGACTTTTTTCAATATTAATTAATTAATGGAACCTTGCAGGTAAAGAATGTTTTCCCAGTTTAATTTTTGTGACTGGGTTTATAATGATTTATATGTTTTAAAGTAATATGGCAATTTATTTCTCTGACAGTAAGGTCAAAATTATTTTGACAACCCATCTCAATACTTAGGAGGAGTAATTAGATAGTATCTGAATAAAAGGTTCTATCTGTGATTTCAGAAGTTCAAAATGAAGCCAGTATAAAAATAATCACTTTATAGAAATGCACCTTACAGCCAGCTGTGTGTTATATAAATAAACTTGACAGCAATGCACATTCCCTGGAGCAGAAGACAAAACTACCTAGACACAAAGGAAAATCAGTGCTAGGCTATAAATATCAGTTTGTATTTGGCTTTTAGCTGTTCGACTTAGCCATTGGTCTTCGTAAAGCATATTTACAGTTAAAATAGCTTATTTTCTTTTTTGTGCGAGAGTTTTTTTTTTTTAATTGAAATTATTTAAATTTATTTTTCCTCCGTCTACCTCCCCCTTCCCCCCTCCTCTCTGGTAACCACTAGTCCATTATCCATGTCCATGAGTCTCTGTTTGTCCTGTTCATTTGTTGCTTTTAGGTTTATATCCCGTATATAAGTGATATCATGTGATTTTCAACTTTTTCTGTCCAAAATAGCTTATTTTTTTAATACTCAAGTATAAAATGACAGTATCTTGGTCTTTGAATATTATTCTGAGACCTGGTATTTTTGCCGAGGCTCAGTGAAGGTTTATTTTCATGTGATTTATATAAAAACATTATTTTAGACTACATTAAATTGCCTTTTTAGCATCGTTTTTTAAAACTTTTATTGAGGAAAATTTTAAACATAATAATACCAAAGTAGACTGATTGGTATAATATATCCATGTACCCATCTAACCTCAGTAGTTACTAGGTCACAACCAATCTTGTTTTATCTATCTCTACCCTATCCTGTATGATTTTGAAGCATATCCCAAACATTATCATCATTTATAAATATTTCAATATCTCTAAATATTTATATATCTCTTAAAAATGCGGGTAAAAACCACATTACCATTACCACGCTTAAAAAAAATTAACAGTAGTTTAATATCTTAATATTTAATCCGCCTTCAAATTTTTACTTGTATCACAAATTTTTCTAAAGTTTGAATTTAGTCTTTTCTTTAGTTCCCCTTGCAGTATATTTATTGAAGATTCCAGGCATTGCCCTTTAGACTTTCCCACAGTGTAGATTTTGTTGTTTGTGTTCTATAGATGTCCTTAAACATATTTTTATGTCCGTATTTTCTGTTAATTGGTAATCACGTCTAGTGACTTGAACTAGATATAAGCAGTGATTGTTTATCAGGAGACATAACATCTAGTTGTCTTTCTTTTTAAATGCCTAGATTAAGATGACAATATGGCAGTGTTGCAAATATTTTTTTGTTTTTTAACTGGATTGTTTTTATAGGGAGGTATTTCATTTGATAATTTCTATTAGTAATATTTTCTGTTTGATTAATTGATAATTTATGTAAAAAAGGAAGAATAACATTTGATTTTTACTTTTTTAATTTGTTTTCAAAATAATAAAATGGTTTACTAGATCCCCTAATAGTGACCAATTAGTTTGTTTTATTAATCACTCTTTATAAACTCATGGATTGAAGCATAAATATGTTTAACTACTGATTCTCATATTGTCTCCATATTGGCCAGTGGAGTCTCTTCAAGTTGGCTGAGTCCGTTTAACAAGACCATCATATTCTCTGATAGCTTCTTTTTTATCTGGTATGTATGAGATGAACTTAGAGCATTTCCTGCCCCAGACCTGGAATCGGCCATTTCTCTGAAGAGCTTTTGTTACTTTTAGGGTTAATCATATTCGGAGACCATATTCTAGGCACTACAGGGTTGGTCAGTTTTCTACGCTTTTTCAGTAAACAGAGCTCAGAATTTTTAAAGTTGTTTAATGAATTCATACTGATTCTTCCAATTCAAGTTCAAGACTATAGAGTTTTTACTTTTCATATGCTTACCTCTTCCAGCCTTATTCTTGAATAAAGACTCTAGCATAGTAAGTTTGCTCATACATTATCTTGCATTACTTAGAGCTATCCAGATCATTATTCTCAAGGACATTTCCTTGTCTTTGGTTTCCTTTTTATTCATGCTTTGAGGACCACTCTGGCCCACAGTGATTTCTGGATTCACAGCATGCATATATAACTCTCATCTAACAATCATGTGACACTCCATGATTTACTGAATTTTAAAAATTGAAGTATTACATACCCATAGAAAAGTGCATAAATATTATGTACAGCATGCCATTAACTAGCACCCCAGAAGTCCCTATCATGCCTCCACCCAGATACTACTCTCATTGCCCCTTCCAGAAGAATAAAAGATAACTATTGTCCTGATTTCAAATAGAATTGATTAGTTTTGCCTGCTTTGGAACTTTACCGTTATAGCATTTATGATTTGTGGGAAAGAGAGCTCTAAATTTAGCTCTCTCCAACTGTAATTGTGTCCAGGTAACATTCAGAAAAGATGTTATTTCATCTTTCTCACATTCAAAAGTTCTCTGAAATATTTTAGGAAATAAAAGTAGAAACCCAAGTAGGGCACTTCTTGGTTTAAATATTTGCCTTAAGCAGGCTAGATTTTTGTTAGCTATTTTCATTTTCTCCCCATTGTGTTTATACCCTTTGTATGTTTCCCTTTTCCTTTGATTTACAGGGATTCTACTATATTAAGGATATTAGACTTTTGCCTGTTATGTTGCAGATGTTTTCCCTAGTCTCTCATTTGTACTTAAACTGTTATACTGGATTTAAAATATTTTGTGTAGTATAACATGATTTGAGTGTTGTGTTCTGCTTAGGAGGGCCACCTCTACCCCAGATTATATTTTAAAAATTCTATATTTTCTTTCAATTAAGTCTTATTATTTGTTTATATCTGTGATCCAATAGGGTTTGAATGTAGTATGGTATTCCTATCAACATTTAAAAGCAGATAGGATGTTTAAACATCTTTCTTTGGTCTTTCCCATTAAAAAACCTGATTGAATTTCATCTACTTATGGCTCCTACATTTTCCCACCCACAAACTTGTAGAAAAAGTTTCTGCTTGTATTTCTCTGCTTCACTTTCTTTTTGTCAACTCATTGTTTCCTGCATGGGATGGCCCTCTGCCTTACCATTACACTGAAACTACTTATGCCTAGAGCAGCCTTTCGCCTTCTTTTTACCGAACCCAGCGGACTGAATTTGGACCCCTCTTTCCTGAGCAGTGTATATTTATCATTGTTGGCAACTTTCTCCTTGAAATGCATCTCCTTTGGCTTCTTTGATACAGTTCTTTTCCTGGTTTTCTTTCTGCTTCTCTGTCTTACCTTTCTTAAATGCTTTTGTAGTCTCTTTTTATTCCCCAAATATTGGTATTTTCCAGAATTCATTCGGTTAGATCCTCTGTGGTTTACACTTAATGGTCATCCTTGGATGATGTCAGTCTTATGACTTCAGTTATCAACAGTGCTCTGATAACAATCAAATCTTTATTGTGAGCTCAAATTTCTTTTTAAAGCAATGTATTTATACCCCATAGGCACGCATTTTATTTTTATTTTATTTTATTTTATTTTATTTGAATTTTTTTAGGCAGGGCAACCTGTGGTTGACCTCACAGATTGCAAGGACCTTATATGCTTACAATCCCTTATTTTTTAATTTTCACGCCTACAGCACCTGGTCTTCCTAGGTGGTCTCCCATCCAAGTGCTAACCAGGCCCGACCCTGCTTAGCTTCCGATATCAGACAGGATTGGGCTTGTTCAGGGTAGCATACCCCATAGGCATTTAAAACTTAAACCTGTCATCATTTCTTCCCCTCACCTCTCAAATGAGCACATTTTCACATATTTCCCATTTCAGAAAATAGACTACTACCCAGTTGCTCTGTACAGAAACCGGTTTGTCATTTAAAAAAAAAATTAAATTGCAATTCAAATAACAATTGTTTCCACCTTTTGATTATTATGAGTAATGGTGCTATATAAGCATTTGTGTACAAGTTTATCATCACCCATGGCCTTATTCTGTGTTATCTTTCAAACACTGCAAGATTGGGTTTTGAAAATGTGAATCTCTTGAAGGTCCCTCACTGTTTTTAAAACAAAACACAAACCCAGAGGCTTATCATAGCCCTCTGGACAAAGTCAAAACTTACATGGTTTACAAAGGCTCTTTGCTGTCCAGCTCCTGACATTCTGTCTAGTTTGAACTGCATCTGTACCCCCACTTTGTTCTAGCCATATACTGATCTCCATATTTCAAGTTTTTGTATATACTTCTTTGTCTAAACCTTATACTTTCTCACCCAAATCTTTTGTCTTATTTCAGATGTCTCATCTCTTTTTAGAAGCTGTTTATGTGTTTTCATAATTATAATTTTGTACTCCCTCCAAATTCTTGTAGTAATGTTGGAGCATTTACTATACATTGTAATTGTCTGTTTACTTCTGTGGGAATCAGGAGCTTATAGTTAGGTGCCAGGTGATGTAGCGCAGACTAAAAGTATAATTAATAGGAAGTTAAAAGAAGATTATTTTGTAAATTATTTAGGGACGGCCTCATGGAGGAAGATAGTACTCGAACTGGATCTTGAACCATTCATAAAGGTATGGGAACGATCTGAAACTATAGGTAGATTAAACCTGTTAAATATCCATGGATCTAGACCTTTGAGGAACCATGCTAAAGGCAAAAGCCATGACAAAAGTGAGGTGTTGGACATTCTTCAGTATTCCTTTTGTGTTACTTACATGAAACGAGCAGTGGACCCAATCACTCATGTAGAAGAAAAGCATGAAAAGAATGTGCAAAATATTTTAAGAACTTAGAAAAGTGAGAAGCAATGATATACTTTATGGGAAGAGTAAGGAAACTTTTAAGAATAATTTTGACCATATATACTAATTTCAGAGCTTATCCACCTACATTTATAAAATGTGACTAGACTTCTGATGGACAATGCAACAACTAGGTGATTTCTGGATAAATTATAGCATCTTTCAAAAGAATGTTGTATACAGTATTGGAGAAAATAATCTGAGTAATATAATAGTATTTATCTAGAAAAAGGTTGAACATGAGATAACGATATAGAAAATAACTGCCCATTTTGCAGTTGTCTGTGCTCTACCCTACCCTTCAATTGGCAGTAAAAGTGGGACTTTGAGCTCTTTTCCCTATGTCTGCAACGTGGTTAGCACAGAGTAAATATTTGCATGCATAAACAAAATAACAAAATTAAAATCTAATCCCTGTCTTAATGTCTTTGCATTTTCAGTATCCTTGTTTATTTTTATGTCTTAGAATAGCTATTTAAAAGTAAAAATGCATTTCTTGTTTTTTGAAATACAGAACTGATTTAAAACTATTTATAAAAGTCTACTTTGCCTGTTAGGTAAAAATGTTAGACTTATAAAATATCTTCCCTCAAATTTTGAGAAAAGAAGCCATTCATGTTTAAATATAAATAAACTTTCACTTTTGGCTCTCTGTTTTACTGGCATTCTGGGATGTTAAATCGTAGTTGAAATAATACCACCTCTTATTCCGTAAAAAGTTAATATCTTCTCAGTTAACATACTTTGTTCAGTCTTTTATAGCACTTACTTGAATTCTATTACACTTACTTTTATCATTAGACTGAGCTCCCTGAAGAGAATGGCAGGAATTACATGAGAATTACAAACCTCTTAAGACTCCCTGTTCAGGCAAGGTCTTTCTGAGCTGCTCTCCTCTTGTGTGTGCTTTGTCTCCACTTCCCAGCTTCAGCCAGTCAGTGCTTTCTGTTTGAGTTTCTTGTTGGTGATATATATACATATTTGTATACTATCATAATCGTGGTGATGGCTTCACAGGTGTATAGATATATCAATATGTATCAAATTATGTAATTTAAATATGTAGTTCACTGAATGTCAGTTATACCTCATTAAAGCTGTTAAAAAAAATTCCTACATGATGCCCACTATCAGTCGGTCATTCCTTTATTAAGCCTTTGTCTCCAGGAACTGTTTAGACTTTGTACTCCTTCTCACCTGCTTTTCTAAAGTCCTCCTCTTGGCCTGTGACCCCTAATCTCACTAATCCTTTGCCTCTGTTCTTGTCCCCAGCCTCCATTTATGCCAGGGCACTATATCTGGAAGGGGAAAATCTCATAATTGTAGGCTTCACATATTATTCTTAAGCCATTCTTGTGTGCTGGAAGCTATGGCTGGCAGAAAGGGTCAACATTCAGGCAGGACATACATGGATCCTCTCTGCACTCTCTGTTCTGAGAGTTTGCTGGGTCACACATGAACACCAACTGTAGGTGTGTATCCCCAAGATTACAGAGGACTTGTCAAATAGATATACAGATATTAGTATAAAGGAAGATTGGTTAAGCTCAATAAATTCTAATGAAAAGGTATTAGGCATTCTGTTGGTGTTTCTGAAAATGCATCCTTAAGACCACAGCATAAGAATTACCAGAGAGGTACTGGTTTGATCTCCCTCTGAAGCAGAGTCTCTAGGAGATGGGCCTAGATATCTGCATTCTAATAAGCTCTCTATACCACTATACCTCTGTACCACTATAGGGTACGTAGAATGGTAAGAACCTAGCTGGAAACCAAGGGTAGAAGTAAGAGGGCAGTAGAAGCTGATCTTCTGAGTAGTTTACTTTACCTATTATTGCTTCCTTGTGTTGCAGAATAGGAAATGTTTTGGTCATCAGGTAGCATTTTGTTAATGATCCAGGTATATCCATTTAATAGCTTAGAATTTATAATATGTATATTCAACTTTTGTAATTTCTTTTGGATGAAAATTATGTTTTGATCAAATTTTCCTTTCTCCACAGAACTCAACAAAAATCCAGTGGAAGGCTTTTCGGCAGGTTTAATAGATGACAATGATCTCTACCGATGGGAAGTCCTTATTATTGGTCCTCCAGATACACTTTAGTAAGTACAGTAGAACTGACATCAAAGTGGAGCTCTTTTAATTAATTGAAATGTGAACTGTTTTTGGCAGACAAGTGAAATTATTTTTTTAAAGAGCAGATGAAGTGGCTATGTTTAATATTTATTGAGTGATCATGTCTAGGTTTTTGTGTTGAAACTGATGTCTAAAACCTGTTGCTTTCTTAAATATATAATAGTTTCAGAAAATCAGATATTCTTAATACCTGGAATAAATTTATTACAGAAAAGCTATCTTTAAGGTGAGGTTATATATAAATAATATGTTTTTTACTTGTATCCCAGAAATCGGATTAGTTTTGGCAGGATAGGGGAAGAAGAAAATTCTTTATTGAAATGCTTCTTCTTCTTCCTGTCCCTTGTGCTTACTGTGCTTTGCCTCCAAAAGGAACATTATAATTTTAAAGACAAGGCTTTACTATTCTTAACACTTTATAAATTTAATTAAAGCATAATATTACATCTGAGAGATTTCACACAGGACCATAGTGTACGCATCAGTGTCTTAAGCAGGCTGGAAAGAACTTTCAAAATCATCAATTTTAGTGGTTCTCGAATTAGATACCCACAGAATACTGGTCAGAACCAAGGTCTTCTCACCCTAAAATGAACTAATGGTCACCTTTTCCCAGTTTATAAAAGTGATTGTTACAGTTAATCATTTTTAATTAATCACTATTAATTGATATAAAGATAGACAACAGAATGTAGTGATATCAAAGAACAACAGAAAAAGAGAGATGGAATTTCTTACTTATGTAATATATTTCTAGATTTAAACCTACAGTCTTATTTTCTGCTCCAAGTGCTTGTAGACTAACTTAAACTTACTAATATTTAATGTTCTATAAGAGGGATCACGGCTACCTTGTAACCTGACTAGTACAAGTTCCATACTTTTAACAGAAGTTGAAGTGTTGGAAGAAAAATCAGTGACTTTCTCAAAGCCATACAACTGAGGGACAGCAGAGACAGACCTAGATCTGAGTTTCCTGGGGACTAACTGACTCAACTGTGTGTGTGGTCCTTGATGATGGCACTAAGCAGGCAAGGATTTGGATACATTTTTTTGTGATGGTCAAGTAGTTTCATTTCAGGTGTTTTAAGATGGCAATTCTTTTTTATCCTATAAAATATGTAATGGAAAAAAAAACTCAGAGCTACTTCTGTACCAGAGCAGACTGGTATATAATAACATACAGAGTTGAGATATATTGTGGATTTTGGGGTTTTCTGTAGTCTTAAAAAATGATTTATGTTTTGTCATACCTATTGCCAATCAAAATTATTGCCAATCAAAATTTTTGCTGATGTATTTCCAGTGGTATGTTTGCATTAGTAATTGCTGCAAACTAAAAAACTCAAAATAATCACAGCGGTAGTTTGGTAGATAGCAGAAGCCATTGAAAACCATTCTAGAAGTATTCCCCCACAACCTTAATATTTTGAAAGCTAATTTCTTACCAAATTTTGTGCACGAAACCATAGATTCAACCTGGTTTATGAGCCCGATGAAGTTCAAGTCTTTTTTTCTAGGTTTTGCAAAAAAAAACACATATGTGAAGGTTTACTCAGGGTAGAGACAGTAACAGTCTAACATCCACTGATAGAATTTTGTTACACCTACAATTGATTTGAGATGAGAGAAATATTTCTGAACTGATGTCTATATAGAGGATTGGTCAGGCATCCAGGCCTACGCTCCATCTCTAAGGACCTCAAAGAATTCTTACACTTTTTTCATGTAATGGTGGTTGATATCTCAAATATTGTTAGCTGGTCCAAATATATTTTGTGTAACTTCAGCTCACCAAAGAGAACCACTTTTTAATAATCATTGTACTAATAGGCCATTATGTCCACTAATAAAAACCTATTTCTGGCCTTCAGTATACATTTTAAAAGTACTGGCTGTTGATCTGAGATGTGGATAGCAGAAGCATTTGTGGGCAGCTCCTTTGGAGTATAGACCTACTGATGAGACAATTGGTGGCCATTTCCACATTGTCCCTTACTAATGAGAGCACTGGAGGCACCTGGGCTATAGTTTAACCTCAATACCACATGTACTTTGATCATCCTGTGAGTAATGAAGCCTTAATGCAGTTGAAAGACATTTTAATAGTCATCCAAAATTACCTAGGTATGATTCCCTTTGCATTAATGATCTTCTTGGATGTTGCTATTTCCCCTTAAGAACTGGATCTCTGAAGGCGGGGCCATCTCCTCCCACATGCTCGCGGCATGCACCTGGTGTGCACCCGGTGTGCACCTGGGGCCTGGCGCACCCGTAGTATGGTCCTTGGTTCCATCTGGGGCGTGAACCCAAGACCTTCTGCGTGTAAAGCTTACGTGCAAAGCTTACGTGCTAACCACTACACTATGGAGCCACCCCCTAGTTTAAATTTATAAACACTGGTAAACAGTTTGAATTTTTCTTTTGTCCTAAGGACAAAGCATGGCCATTGAGGAATTTTATATCAGGAGTTGCCAGTTAAATAAATATTTTAGAATGTACATTAAATTGATAAGTATAATAACTTTGGGATTACAGATTTTATTTTCCCTCAGCTTGTATTTTACTTTTGTAACAAAAAATGTTTTTAACAATGTTATTTAAAAAATTTCTTTGTCTGTAGCATAAAAAATGGACTGGGAATTTGGGGGCTGCCCATGGCTGCTCAAAGTAGGCAAATCAACAGCCTTTGCTTAGGGGATAGAGAAGAGAGCAGATGTGCTGAGGGCAGGACTCTGAGAAAGGCAGAGAAAATTCACCAGGAAGATATAAGGGAAGGAAAGTTTTTATAGAATAAGCTTTATAAAATGCTACTAAGAATCAAGTATTGAAAATCAGGAATTTAATAGTGTTTGTTGACATAACAGTAAGGAAATTACTGGTGTTCTTGTAGTTAACTTGAGTGGAATGAAGAAGGTAGAGGTCATTTTCCAGTGTGAGGAGTGCTGTTGGAAGTGAATACATAAACTTTGGGCATAAGTAACTGTCTAGGAAGAGAAACAGAGGCTGATGATGGGGGAGGAGGATATAGGATTGAAAGTAAGTTAATGTGGGCTCAGATGGTACCCAGACTTAAGTGATTAATTCACCACTTAATAATCAGATAATTTATATAATAATAGAATTGATACTGTACTAAAATTCTTTAAAAGCTGGTGTGGTATTTCATGGTGGCATCATTAGCCTTCATTTAGTCACTAGAATGCAGTCCACACTCTTTACAGTCTAGTCAGTAACTAGTATATTCGAACATTATTTGAAACTGATAGTTGCCATGAGTATTAATTTAGCCATTATATTTATCTTTACACAATATTGAATTTTTATTACTACTCTGTACATTAATTAATTTTTCTAGTGCTATTAAGAATAGATTCTTGAGACTTTCTATGAAAGACATTCTGAAACTGGTATGATATACTTGCTATTTTCAGACAGATTATCAAGCAGTGTGGAGTAAGCCACCCATATCCACAATAATAAAAATTTTAGGTAGGAGTGGCAGTAGGTTTTTAAAGAGAGTCTAGACCTGGCTATGACTGTAATTATAAAGTTTATAAATCGGGATTAGTGAATGATGAATGTACACCTTTTATCTCTTATTCTCTTTTTCTTTCATCATTAATGGCTAGTCTGTTTGAGAAGTATGCTTTGTTTTGTTTCTTACCACTGGCAATGGTGTAAAAAATTTGGAGAATCTTAGGTTCTATGTATTTTGTAGTATTGCCTTACCTTGAGTGAATATAGAAAATGAAGAGTTATGACTAACCAAATTCTCTGATTAATATTCTTTTAAAATAACAAAATTCTTTTATAGTTCTGTTTAGGACATAGAGGCACAAGCCATATATTCTGTAATGAAATTTTGGAGGGAATGAACCTCATGCCTATACTGGTTAGAAACTGATTTATCAGTGACAGTGCCATGTCATTTATCATTTAGTGCTTAAGAACGTGGGCTTTAGGGACTATCTTGGTGTAGCTCCCTGACTCTACCATTTTTATTAGCTGTGTGACTGAACAATTACTTAAACTTTGTCTTAGCATTTTCATTTCTAGGGTCAAAACCCTATGCCTAAGAATATTCAATGTTCAGAATATTCAATGTTCTGTTGCTTGTAATAGTAAAAAAAGGAGAGGAGCAATTGAATGTCTTATGAGTGTAATAAATAAATTGTGGAATGTGGCAGGTAAAATAAATGAACTAGAAACAAGTATCAACAGGAATATACATAAAAACAATATCGAGCAAAATTTCAGCAGAGTATAGTATATCATTTCAATAAAGTAAATATGACAGAATGATAGGATCTGATCCTTGTAAGATTTTTAAAATTTAATACAACAGTAAGGAAGACTTTGTGGAAGAAACTTGAACTAGATTTAGGTTTCTCAACCTGTTCAAATGGGAAACTCTTGATCACCTACCTCTTTTTAACCTCATGCTAATAATTATACTATTAATAGTACCTGTGATGAAGAGACTATATAATGGAAGAAAAGGTACTTTTAATTCATTGATGCTTTTTAAAAAACTTTCATTTTGCTCATCACAGTAGCACCTTTGTATATTTGAAAAACAGTGAATATGTAGCATGTTAGTGTTTAGTCTAACAATGTTTCGTACCCTGTAAGTTTTTTGACTTCCTCTTTGCTAATTTAGGTATTCACTAGAAGTTTGCACCCACAAGTTGGGATAAGACTTAAAAAAAAAAAAAGCAGGTGGGATTTCTACAGGTAAAAGAGATATTAAGGAGTCCACCTATTAGAGAAAAATGATAAGGAATAGCATGATGGGTTCAGAATGGGTGAGGGCATTTCAGACAGGGTGAAAATTGTGTGCTTTAAGTGTTTTAGAATAATCCTGTCAATTAAATTTGACATTTTAAAGATTGAAAATAAGAGACTAGGTAATTTTTCATGATAAAGATTCCAATCAGTTAATGTAAAGCTTTTAAGTGGATCTAATCAATCAAAATGCAGGGACCTAGGAAAGCTAACTGAATAATGAAGAATAGCCTCACTAGTGATATAAAGTGCATGGGCTTTGTGACAGCTGTTTTGATGTTCTTTTACTTTGATTCTTGGCTGTTTTCTGCATTTGGGGCTTTCAGTTTTCTTCCCTTTAATACAGCCCATAATCAGAAATACTTTAAATACTGACCCAGTATATGTTTAGGTATATACATCTTAATGAATAGAAACATGTATGTAGATTATATAATTGAAACAACTACTTGTGATAAGCTCCTATGTTTTCTGTTCTATTTTTATTTGTTTAAGAAGAAAACTGGTTAGTGATTCACTTTTAACTAGTTTTGCAGCCACAGTTCGTATAATTAATATGTCCTAAGGCCAGTTTTGGCACCTACTTAGACAGTTAGGGTAACATAGGCAGAGAAGATTGACTTATTTATTCGTGTAATGCACTCTTCATGACAGCTATTCCAGTCTCCGTTTTCCTCATGTTCGTGTTTTTTTCCCCTTCAATAGATAATCTTTTACATTATGAAAGATAAGGCCAATAAAGCAAGCATAAAATTTGTCATTTTTCCTTTCTGCCCCTGGATAGTTGTACTATATTCGGTCTATTTCTCTTTCTGTGCAAAAGGAAAAGATGTTCCTTCTTTTTCTTGGTTAGACCCTTCTAATTTCTCAGTTTTTCTTTTTCTAATATCTCTAGTCTTCCTGCCAGCACCTTCTCATCTACTTGTTAAACTCAAATTGCCCTGTTCATTATGCTTCTACTTTACCACCTTATTCTTTCTTTAATTTTTTTTTTCAGTCTTTTTCGTATTGTTCCTACCAAAATTGTATTTATCAAAGCTACTTTTTATATTTGGAGTCCAGTGGTGTTTTGTAAGTATTCAGGAGTATTTGCTATTAACGACCCTCTTTTTTTTAACCCTTCCCCCAGTCTTGCTTTTATGATCGGAAAAAGGCAGTAAAAATTAATACTTGCTTGTGGTTAAAAAGTCAACCAATACTTCAATGTACAAGCAGAAAGTAAAAGATCCCATAATCCTTTCCTCCAGAGCTAACTGTTGTTACATATAGGTATCATGTTTCCAGATATATTTCTTTTTGTATACAAATATACCCTCTCTTTTTTCTTTTAAAGACAAATGGGCTTATTCAATGGATACTTGATTTTTTTTAAATTTAACAATAGATTGCTCATTCCGTCTCACTACTTATTACTCTGCCACTAGAATGGTAAGTGCCATGAAACCGGTGGGCTCTAGTCTTGTTCTCTCTTGTATCCTTTTACATAGAACAGTACCTTGCATAAGTAGATCATCAATGTATATTTGTTCAGTGAATGAAAACTATTTAATGAGCTGAGAATTCCATCTCTCATTGATCTGAAACAAACACAATCATATGATCCTGCTCTAATGGTGTGCACATTGAACAATAAAAGACTCAGATGTGTGAATTGCTGTTTGGAATAAAGAAATGAAAAGAGCCCAGTATGATAGAGGGACACAGTGACTTGTTAAAATTGGATAGTCAGGTAAAACTTTTTTCATTTAAGCTGAGTTCTGAATAATGACAAGAGGAGAAGGATATTTCAAATAGAAGAAACAGCTAGGACATAAGACAGGAATGTAGTCACTTTTGCCTCATAAGACTGACTTCAGCTCACTGGTTTTCGTTGTTAACATACACAACTCATTGTATTATTTTGACATTTCTTCAAGAACACTCTTCAATAAATGGCAATGCTTTGGAGCTGCACTAATACAGCAGTCACTACCCACATGTGGCTATTAAAATTACATAAAATTTAAAATTTATTTCCTTTGCAATGACACGAATGGACCTAGACGTTATTATGCAGAGTGAAATAAGTCAGAGAAAGATAAATACCATATGATTTCACTTATATGTGGAATCTAAGAACAAACTAATCAAAAATAAGCTCACAAAAATAGTGGACAATTTGGTGACAGAGGGGAGGGGTGTTGGGGGTCTGGGAGGATGGGGTGAAGGATTAAAGAAGTACGAATTAGTAGTTGATAGTTGGGCATGAGGATGGGGACTACGGCACAGGGAATGCAGTTAGCATTAATATGATGACTAAGTGGAGGACCCAAGGAAGGGAGGGAGCAATTGGGGGGATTGTTTTATGAACAATATAAATGTCTAACCAATGTACTGTATACTTGAAACTAATTTAAATAATAAATGTATTTTAAAAAACTCATTTCCTCAGTTGCACTAGCCATATTTCAAGTGGCTAGTGACTACCATATTGGACAACATGAATATAGAACATCTCCAGTGTGTAGAAAGTTCTGTTGTACAGCACTGCTTTGGAAAGTCACTAGAATATAAACTTCTTGAAAGATGTTAATACTTTGTTCACTGTTATACTCCTAGTGTCTGACACATAAAGACTGAATAAATATTTGTTTCCAGACAGGGAACAACAAAATGTGCATTAGCTCTAAGATAAAAAAGAACTTGTGTTGGAAGAACAGAAAGAAGACTAGCTGGAACAATATGAAGAGTGATAATTTGAGATCAACATAGAGAAATCAGCAACTTGACCTCTATAGGCAGTGTTAAACCTTGTAAATTTTAAGTGCAATGGGAAGTGATAGAAATGTTTGTAGCACAGCAAGTATGTAATCTGATCTAGATGTCTGTGTTAAGCTATTTCTTTTATTTTACTAGCTTTTTAGAGTTTAATAAGATAGTAGGCATGACAGTTTATTAAACCCAGGTATTTCAGTAATTAAATTGTCTGCCTGAAATATAGATTATTCATTTACTTAATTTATAGTGTTAGTACTAGCTCCCTTGTTTTATGTTTAATAGTGGTCTACTTATAGGCAGGAACTTAATAGGCAATAACTTGTTTTTGTTTTTCTTCCAGTGAAGGTGGTGTTTTTAAGGCTCATCTCACTTTTCCAAAAGATTATCCCCTCCGGCCTCCTAAAATGAAATTCATTACAGAAATCTGGCACCCAAATGGTAAGTTTATCTAGTGTTATTTTTACATTTACAAATATGTTCTGTCACTGAAGTTTTCCAGGTCAATAATAAAGATATATTTTCAACGAAATTGTTTTGAAATTTTTGATCTAAGTGCATTCTGTTCATTATGTACATGGCCTTGTATTAGATTCTTCAGACAAGAAGGAGTAACAGAGATCACATGGAAAAAATAATTATTTACTTGTTTGTTTGTTTGTTTATTAGTTTTTAGCTCCTTTGAGACTCATGATGTACCAAACTAGAGGCAAGTTTAATGAATGATATAATAGCATTAATAGAACTCTTATAATTGAGATAATTTCTAAGGCATTAGATGACTCATTGGCTATTACGAAGTGCATAGAGGTAATTAAACCTGGATTTTTGATTTATATTTTCTTATCTTAGCTCTTAGACCATGGGCAACTCTTACTTTTTATCTATATTCTTAGCTGTAAAAAAGGAATGACCTACCTGTAGGGTAACTGAGAGCCTCAAATGAAATAAAATAATGTCTATTTTAACCTTTGGAAAGCATCCATACTGCTGTGCATGAAAAGATGACATTGACTTTTTTACCCAAAGATGTGCTACCATTTGTAATCCACTTTATGAGCCAAAGGTTAGGCTAGATAAGCTGTGTTTACATACAGTCTTTCTGAACTTTTGGCCTTGTTTTATATGATAGAGCTTGCAAGGATTTCTTTACTGAGTGTTTTGACTATCAGTATTTTGTAATCAGAGTTGCCTTTTTAGACTACTACACTAATCTGCATTCTGCTCTTGTGGTCAAGACTTTTTTGGTTGTGAGAAGAAATTCTTATATGTTAATTTAAGCAAAAATCAGTGAGAGAGTAATGGATGAATTAATAAATTAAGGCTTTATTACATGAATAGGGAGTATATATTAGAACCCAATGGCTTGAAAAACAAATGGGTCTTATGAGAGACTAGAACCGACGAATGGAAAACTATTTGTAACCAAGGGAACAACCAAATTTTATTGCATCTAGGATAGAAGTGATCACAAAAGAGTTATTTTTGTACCAGTAAGAAGGGAGAAAAATATCTTCTGACTATTGGCTCCACCACGAATTAGCTAAGTAACTCTAGGCAAAGCCTCTGAGCCTTAGTTTCTTTTAATGTGAGAATTAAGTGAAAGCATATATATATGAAATACATGGTACTTCTTTTCTGTTAAGAGGAAGGATAGCAATAGTCTAGGTAGTTTAAGAGGACAACTGATGAAATTAGTGTTGTTTTTTTTTTTAAGGTCGAAGAAACTATTTTGTAGGCAATGAGAGAGATTGCATTAGAGTGCAATAGTTAAGACTTGATTTGCGAGAGGGAATACTTTGTGAAGAAAGGATAGCTGATGAGGTGATGGGACAATGATCGCAAGTACAAGAAGAGGTAGACTAGGAAGGAGTGGTAGTCATTTTGAAATAGAAATGAGGGGAAAAGCGAGAATTTGAGTAGGCACTGGAGATACAAAGATGATTAATGAAGTAGGATCTCTTTCTGTTAAGGATATTATTGTCAATATAAGGCAAAGGTAGACATGTAAACTTAATGGTGAAACTGAGAGATGACAGTGATGTAGTTATAAAAGTGTTCAGTAGCATAGAAGATGAAGGTTACGATTGATTCTTAGAGAATATGATTCTTGAACTGAATTTTGAATATGTAAATGCCTGGCTTAAACTTTGTTCTTAGGCTGTTGGGACTTATTAAATTAATGAGTTTTAAAGTTATGTAGTCGGTTCATTTTGACTATATTTTCTTCTAGAAAAATTACACCCATGGAGGAATGTTTGGAAGGGGAACACCGACTAATAGCCAGGAGATAGATAGAGGATTTTATCAATGGTTTTGGTAAGAGACAATGAAAACGTGAACTAAGAGTAGTGGTAGAAAGGAAAATTTAGTTAATTCTCACTTGTTGATTGCTGGATATGGGTGGTAAGGAAAAGGAAAGAATTTAGAATTGACGGACCACTTAAAAAATAATTGTAGAATCAAAACCACAGTGAGATAACCACTTTACACTCACTAGGGTGGTTATAATCAAAAAGAACAAGTGTTGGTGAGAACATAGAGAAATTACAACCTTCATTGACTGTTGGCAAGAATGTGAAATGTTGCAGCCACTTTAGAAAACAGAAAACAGTCTGGAAGTTCCTGAAAGGGTTAAGCAGAGTTACCTTATAACTCAGCAGTTCCACTCCTAGATATATAACCAAGAAACTTGAAAGCATATGTCTACAAACTATTTGATATTTGAACATGAATGTTCATAGCGTCATTAGTCATAATAGCCAAAAAGTATAAACAACTCAAATGTCTTATCAATTGAGCAGAAAAACAAAATATAATATCCATATAATGGAAGAAAGTACTTATACATTCTACAAGATGGATGAACCTTGAAAAGATTATGCTAAGTGAACAAATCTAGTCATAAAAGACTGCTTTGTTATGATTCCATTTATGTGAAATGTCCACTATAGGCAAATCTATAGAGATAAAAAGTAGGTTAGTAGGTGTGTAGGACTCAAGGGAAGGTTGGGGAGAAATGAGTAGTGATTGCTAATCGGTACAGGGTTTCTTTCTGGGATGATGAATATCTTCTAAAATTGGTCATCTTGATGGTTGTTCAACTCTGTAAATATACTAGAAACCATTAAATTGTGCTCTTAAAATATGTGAATTATGTCAATTACAGTAAAGGTGTTAAAAAATTACTATTGGATGAAGGTTAACTTTATGTGGCTTATTAGATGCATTCAATTTTGGACTCGTTTTTTTTTTTTTTTTGAGGTACACTTCTCATATCTAGTTAGATAATTAGATAAAACTAGTCCCAAGGCTCAGTTGTGAGCTTTTAGGGCCTCGGAAGTTATTGGCATCAAGATGACAGTTATACATAGCAAATCATCACTTAGTACACTTTTTAACTTACATAATACCGTATGTTAATTATATTTCGGTAAAGCTGGGGTGGGGGAGATGATGGGTAACATTGTGATATGACGAATAAGTTAATTTATCCAGGGAAAAGATTAATAGGGAGATAAAGATAACATTAAAAGTCAGACCAAGGAAAAGGAAAATTAGAAAGTGACTCAAGAACTGGGTAAAAGAAGAGCGTCACAGAAACTGTAAGGGAGGAAAATGTGTCCAAGAAGGTATACTCAGCATATCAGTTATCTTAGCCCAGAAGGGTTGAGTTTAAAAGTACCCAGGAAAATTTTTTTAAAACTAAGAAATAAAAAAATAAACATACTCAGGATAATAAGTTCTCCAGACCAAAATTGTGAGAATAGTTATAGCATCTTGATAGGGTGCAGATAAAAGAGAGGGAGAGTACCCAAGTAGTAACTAAATAGAGAAGATGAGAGTAAATTGGATTTTCAAAATTTTAGATGGACAGCTTTAAGAGAAAGGAGTTTGCTTGAAGGGTGTGCATGGTTCAGATAGTTTAGTTTTAAGATGGAGGACAAGATGTGTTTTCTTTTCAGTAATTGATGCCTAGATTGTTGGTTAGCTATTCATGGGGAAATTGATTTAGAAATTTTCTTCACACCAAACAGCAAAGTGAATTAAAACTAAATGGAATAAAAAGTTTCAAGTGATTTAAAAAAAGTAGTGAATATCAAGTATTTGCTGAGTATTCGTGACAAGAATTTTGTAGTTTCAAAAGTAATAAATATTTAAAGACTAAATAGAGGAATATAAAGAGAAGTGGCAATATAAGATTCTTAAATGAATCTTGTATCAGATAAGGCCAGCTATAAAGAACATTATGGGGAAAATGAAATGAAAGGAAAAAGTAGTAGGCAGAAATTGGGGAAATTAAGAAGCAGTTTGGGAAGAAAAAAATGAACACTGAGTACATAAATGGGTAAAGGATAAGAACAGACATTTCACAAAAGAGAAGGTACTATATAGTTTGTATACGTGGAAAATTTTCACCCCCAAAAGCCTTTAGAAAAGCTAATTTAGATTTTACCTGTGAAATATAAAAACTACCAATAAAGAAAAATTTTAATTCTGAGTGAAGAGTCAGTGAAACTGTCACCTCGTGTATTGCCAGTGACAATATACTTTTCAAGATGTAATTTAGTAATAGCTATTAAGCCTAAAAACCTCTCATTCTAAAAAAGTAAATTGTATGTTTAAAATGAAATGACACAAGGTAAAAATTTGAAGATGCTAGATTATGATAATAATTTGTAAAAGAGGGAAATGATCTTAAATTGATTCTTTCTGATAGAATTTTTTACAAACATTTGCTATCATGTTTTCAAATAAAATGACTTGGAAAAAATTCTCAAGTGAGGAAAGCATTTTAATAATACTGTATAAGCATCTTATATTGAACTTTGTAGTGCTATTAAGTTTTGTTGCTACTGTTCTTGCCACTCGATCTGCTTATTCCAATTTAATTAATAGATTTTAACTAGGAGATAGCAAGCAGTAGGTTGGGACTCAGACCCTCAATTATAGAAAAGCTCATATACAAGACATTGAAGGCATAGGCTTTGTTGTATTCACTGCTGTATCCCCTCTTGTCAGTGAGTATCCAGCACACAGTATGCATTCAAGAAGTAATTGTCAGAGAGAAATGATACATATAAACTTTGGTTCTAGTTACCCAGAGTTTATAACAGGAGAAATGCTTACGTTTTGAGATGAAAAATAAGCTTTAAAATTATACCTATTACAAACTTGTTAGACTTTAGGTAGGTAGGGCATTGGGAATGAAATATACATAAATATCACCATTGGTTATTTATGGGATTTAGGGATCTGGTTGAAAAATTTTTATGTTTTTCTGTCTTTTCTAACATTTCCACATTAAGTATGCTTTCTTTTGCAGTGGAGAAAGTATTTGTGGGATGTACATGAGTCAGTGGATTAGGACTTTACCTCTTTGTTTGATCAATTAAAATAGTTTTATAGAAAACTATATATTGATGAATTTTCACTGGCAGTATGACATGTTCCTTTTGTGAATTTGAGTGTACTCCTTTCCCTAAAAATATAATTTTTGCCTTTATGTGATTTAAAAAAGACATGATGATTGTTACTTATTTTTTTTCTTGGGAAGGCCTCTGGACCTTTGACTGTCACTCATTTAAATCAATAAGTTGGTGGGGAAACTAGGAAATCATTATGTAGAAACTCACTTCTGGTATTTGGACCATATGCTTTCTACAAATGAAAAACAGATTCAGTAGCTGCCATTTATCCATTTCATTATATGGTACAGTAAGTCCTCACTTAACATCATAGATAGGTTCTTCAACTTTTAAGTGAAATGATGTATAATAAAACCAGTTTTACCATAGGCTAATTCATATAAACAAGAGTTATGTTCCTATGGCATCTCATCGATGTAGAAGGAAAACGACATTATTCGAGGAGCTGCTATATCACCTATCTGTAAATGCTAGACATCTTGAAGTTTTGCAGAAATGAGAAAGAAGGCTTACATTCCTATTGGGTTTGTCAGATGGATCCTATTTGGTAAAATCCGTGGTCTTCCTAAATTAACAGGTTCCATTTGGGAAATTAACTTTTATATATATATTCATTGTACTATAGGAATCACAACCACATCTCTAATAGATATTTTATGTATGACCAAATTATTAAATATTTCAAACAGGATTCTTATTCTCTAATTTTGCAGTTGATAAAAATGGTGATGTATGCATTTCTATTCTTCATGAGCCTGGGGAAGATAAATATGGTTATGAAAAACCAGAGGAACGCTGGCTCCCCATTCACACCGTGGAAACCATCATGATTAGTGTTATTTCTATGCTGGCAGACCCTAATGGAGACTCACCTGCTAATGTTGATGCTGCGGTAAGGTGGTCACAAGCACTTATATCTGCTCCCCTTTAATTAAACTTGATTACAATTAGAATTTATATTTATATTTGTGCGTATGTATATCTGTCTGTAGTTACAGACATAATTAAGCTTCACGAACCCTAAATACATGAACCTACATCTTTTAAGAATAAGGATACCATCTTATTTAACTATAATTACTATTGTCATACCTAAGAAAATTTAATATCAAGTCCCTATTAAAGTTTATATTAGTGTTCTCAAGTTTTTATTTTTAAAACTTTTCATATTTACCAAAAAAAAAAAGTTTCATTAGTTAAATAAACACTCCTATATTCTTCATCTAGATTTACCAGTTGTGGAGATTTTACAACATTCCCCCCCTGCCCCCCGCCCCCAATTATTTAAGAATAATTTACAGATATCCTAACTCTTCACACTTGAGTACTTCAGCATGTGTCTCCTTAGAACAAGGGCATCTTTCCGCATAAGTATAGTACAAGTTTATCATTAATACAATATTACTGAATATATATAGTCCATCCTCAAATTTCTCCAAGATTGTTCTTTATAGCTTTTTTTTTTTTTAATTCAGAATCTAGGAACCCATATTCTATTTTGTATTCACATTTTATTCTTCTTTAGAATAGTCCTAGTTCTTCAACTTTCTAGTCTTCTTTTAAGATTTTTGTTCTAATTCTTGTTTTTGGAACTTTTGTTAGTATCTGTGAAAGCCAGGAGATTTAAATTCACCTTTTTTCTTAGGTTACTTCAAACCTATATAAAAACTTAGGTGAGATCTTATATGTAGAAAACGCTGCATAGATAACCAAGGCTTTAGATCTTTAAATTTATTTAATACATTGAAGTAAAAACTGACAGAAAACTATTCCAGTTTTCTATTTAGTCAGTTTTATGTACAAACAATGAAAGAGGTGGTAAGGGAGGTGAAAGCTGTTTTTAAACAAATCCTGTGAAATCATTTGGAGGGAGAATTACTGTTTCATTCGATTCATCCTCAACTATCAGTTCTTTTTAATAAGATCAGAACTGACAAGTTGTGTTTTAATTTTCATAAAGGATTTAAATAAAGAGCAAATACTTGGCAGCATGAATAGGCAAGAATTATTAACTTTAAAACAGTTGAATTCTGAAACGACAGGACCTGCTGAAAAAGTGTCATTCTCTTGATTCTAAACATTTTCTTAAGGGTAGAAATAGTCCTTAATGTGAAGTTGAAATATGTAAACATGACTTCTCAAATTGTGCAAAATTCTCCCATTCTTTTTCTTGAAACACACTGCTTCTTTTTCTGATTTATTCAGTTGTCTCGTTTAAACCATAGCTTTCTTGTAAACAATTTTGTTTACCTTTATTATTTGCTTTTCCTCTTGCATTGCATACCTTTTGTAGTATTTTCATATTTTTTTTTGTTTGTTTGCTTGTTTTTCTAACCTCTCAATCAGTGATATCCTATTCCAGGAAACCCCGGTTTTTCTTGGAGATCTCTCCTAGATCCCATCATACTTTGGCACCAAATTAGATTGATTCAGCCTGGTGCTTGGCTGCTTTCCTTGAATTTTCCTCTCTTCCCTTCCTGCTCTTCTGGATTGGGTCATCTGTTTCCTGGGTCGTCTTATTTTTTCAGTTGACTTCTTTCTTTTGCTCTTCTTCATCCTAAAGTAATGTTTGATAAAGCGTATGTGGGAATTAAGTCCTTACATGTCTGAAAGTATTTTAATCCTGTCTTTATACATTTTGTTTACAAAATTCTAGGGGGAAAAATAAAATTTCTACAGAATTTATCTTTTAGTATTTATCGTTGCTGGTAAGAAAGTTGATGCAAGGCTGATTCTTCGTTTGTAGTCCCTCCCTTTCTCTCCTCCTTCTCTCCCTCCTTTTCCTAGTTCCCTTTAGGTACTTTTATGGATTTTGGGTCTTCTGAAATTTCACGTTGTTATGTAAACTTGAAAATTTTTCCATCTCTCTAGATGTATATTTTGATTACGTGCTCTGGGAAGTTTTCTTTTCTAATTACTTTGAGAATTTTTTCATATTTAATATTTTTTCTTTTTGAACTTGTAGCTATTATCCATATTGATCACTTGTTTGTATATTTTTCATCTAAAATTGTGCTGATATTGAAGACAGCATTTTAAATACCTTGGTCTTTTCTCCATTAGTTTCTTTTTCATGAAATCTTATCACTGTTTGAATTTAATAGTTCTTTAATTTTTTAGGTGTTCTAATTAGAGATTTTCAGAAGTTAAATTCTGAAGTCTCTTTTCTCTGAGGTCAGTTTTTCTTTTGTATTTTGAAGACTCCTTGAAAACTCTGCAGGCATTCTGCATAGCTCTCCATGATAAATGAAAGTCTAGGAAAGCAGATTGGAGGCTTGTGGGAGAATGTGGGGGGATGTGCATGCATGGGCAGAATTTATTCCACTTGAGTTTGTGGGTAGCAAGCCAGATATTAAATTAAGGGTAGGAGTTGGAGGAAGAGGGGTGTCATTTAAATGCCAAAATAAAGTAATTACTTTTGGGTACTGATACTTAACACTAGCAGCTCCAATTCTAATACTCTGGTGTGCCTTCCTTTGAAGTCTTCATAAAATCTATATATCATCATTATTAGAGGAAGATATTAGAATTTTAGATATAGGTGGGAAGAAAATTCCTAACTATCGAGTTATGCAGGCACTTTCTATTACTTTATTTTCAGCCCCACTTCTTTATGACTCATCAGATTTTCCATTTGTAAACTTTTAACTTCTTTAGGGTTCTGTTCAATAGGTTCTTTTTCCTTTGCTCAGCTACCATTGAGGCTTTTCTAGGCTGCTACTCTTTCTTCTTTGGTGCATGTTTATTACTCTTCTATCTGCTTCTGGTCTTCTTGAAAAACTTCTGCCACCGTTATTAGATGACTTTCCTGGCATTTTCTTTGAAGTTGAGGATTTATACCTTAAAAAAATTCCAATATGATCATTGTAATAGGGTCGCAGGAAAGCAAAGAAATAAACATAGGTGCTTTTCGCCCTATTGAAGTCATAGGTTCATATATATATATATATATATTTGCCGATGATAGCATCATCCATCTGGTCATCCAAGTGTGTGACATAGTGGCTTCAACTTTGATGGTTATATTAGCTAGTTCCTGCTTTGGAACAATCACTGACCAATCTATCCTTTACTTAGAAGTCATCCTTATGTGATGTAAAAAATACATTCTCAGTCATCAGAGAATGTCAGCCATATTATATAGTCTCTAAACTTTTTGCCACCCCTCTGCCATTGACTTGAATTCTTTTTACTTCTTACCTATATTTTTGTAATAGATTTCTATCTCATCTCCCTGCTCTCAGTCTTAATTCTCTCTGCTAAGTGGTATTTTTAGGTAATTTTTTTAAAATTGAGATTGACTTGTCCCCTTTGCCTAGAATGGCCCTTTTTTCCCCTTTTACTTAAAAATGATAATGAGGCGATTACAGGTTTTATAACATTTTATTCATAAATACTTCAGCATACATCTCCAAATCTGTACATGTCAGTATTATAGTTTATCTCATAATTATTGTAATTACTGGCTTTCTGGTGTGCTTGCCTTGTTTGAGATCAAAATATTTTTTCAATGTCTTCCTCTGCAAGGGCAAGGATTGAAGATTTCTATAGTTTATGCTTTCTGTAAATGGAAGAAAATTTTTTTTAAAAAAAAGGCTGAGTATTTTTGTGAATTTTCCTACTATTATTTACATGCTAGGTAAAATGAGCCCTAGTCTCATGTGAAACTATGCACGTGCTGTTTTGAGTCCCGTGTTCATGTGCCTGGCAACAATAGTGATATTGTACTCCTACCTCCCAACACTAGAAATAGTGCTCAATATCATCTCAATAGGATATACTCCACCTGTCTGCTTTATATAAGAAGCACTTTCATGTCTACTTTGTTTTTTGGTTGGGTCCAACAGGGAGAGTAGATAATCCTTCAGATAGCCTGAGTATCTTATTTGTAAGTTGTTGCTTTCTTTTCAGTGCAATACAAAATTGTTAACATTCTGTATGGTCTTTTCTCTTTTTAAAGATAATTTTGCCTATAGAGGTAATTGGCATGGGGAATTTCTGTATCTGAGCAGAATCCCTTGCAAACGTATTTTTTGACTACTTTTCTACTTTATCAGCTTTTAACATTTTAAAAATATACATATTGCCAAAGCATTACATTCAAAATTAAAATTAGTATTTGAGATTATAAGAGGAGTTTGCATAAAATCACTTGATATTACTTTTGTACCTATAGAAAGAATGGAGGGAAGACAGAAATGGAGAATTCAAAAGGAAAGTTGCCCGCTGTGTAAGAAAAAGCCAAGAGACTGCTTTTGAGTGACATTTGTTGAATTGCTGTAACTTCACTTATTTCAGGGTAAGTTCATTTTTTAAATCATACTACTATTTTGCCGTTTTGCAAATGTCATATGCATGTTTGGAAATTGTGTGATTTAGGTATTTGAATTTCTTGTTTCATTGGCTTCATTTTTTAGTGGTAGTAACTTGCTTTTTCCTTTCGTAGACCCAGCTCTTTTTCACTAGATATTCTATATTAAACTGGTTAGTATGGTAGCAGTGTATTTCTTTTTACTCTAATGATAAAGTACTTATTTCAACAGTTTCTTCCATTTTACCTTTTGGGCTACCGTCTTGACTGCAGAACACTGAAATTTCTTTTATCTTCTCATACTGTATTATGAGTGGTAAAGGATGACTTAAATTTTTGTTTCCTAATTTTTTTAATAAAGAAAGATTATATTTTGTAAGATAGTGGCAAGAGCAATAGACATCTACCTTTCTTGTTTTAATTGGTCTTTCCTTGTTCATTACTGATAGGACCAGTAGGAAAATTTCCCTTGTATTGTATACAATCTGTCCACAAGTTTATCTTAATTCTAACAATGAGTCAAACATAGAAGGCACCTTCTGATTTAGAAGAGGACGTGGTGTTGATGAATTGACCAATTGTGTTTAAGTTATTTGGTTTCTTTTTAAAACATTAAATATATATATATATTTTTAAAAGGTGGCATCTAAAGAATCACAATACATGGTACAACCCTGTGCTTGCTACCTATTTTGAGAAAAAGAACTTCGCTGTATTACCTTTTACATCCCCAATATTCCCTTCCTCTACTCCATCCTTTTCTCCTATTCCCAATTCTTTGTTTACCATTGTTTTTCTTCATAATTTTATCATTTGTATTCATAACAATGTATTGCATGATTTTCAGCTATAAATGTATGGAATTAAAATGTATATATTTTTGTGCCTTTTATTCTATAACGTTATATTCTCGAAATTGGTCTGTTATGTATAGTTAGATTTCACCCATTTTCACTATTTTGTAGTATTTCATTAGATAAAATTACCTCTCTTGATTCTCATTGAAGTTTTTTTCCAATTTGGGGTAGGAGTTTTTTGCTTGTTTGTTTTTTGCTTTGTCTTTGCTATCATAGAGAATGTGGCTATTCTTGTTTCTTGCTGCACATGTACTACACGAGTTTCTCTAGGGTGTATACCTAGAGTTGGAATTGTTCAGTTAAGGGTATATGCTCTTTGACTAGACAGTGCCAAATTGTTTTCCAAAACGTTGCCTCTGTTGGCAAGGATAAGAATTCCATTTGTTCCATATCTTCTCCCAACATTTGATATTATAAAACTTATGCAAAATGTTTAATCTGGAAGGTGTAAAATGATACATCATGACTTAATGTGCATAGTCCTAACTACCAATACAGTTAGCACATTGTTTCATGTGTTTGACCACTGATGTTTTCTCTGTGAAATACCTGTCCTGGTTTGGATTATTTTTCTATTAGGCAATTGATCTGTATCTTTGTCAGTTCTTTATGGTATCTTTGGATAAACAGAGGTTCTTAATTTCAATGGAGTTGAATTTATTTGTCCTTTCCTCTGTGGATTTTGCTTTTTGTGTCTTAGTTTCTTCCCTGCCATCAAAACGCTACTATTGTAAATGTCTTCTAAAAGTTTTATAGTTTTGCCTTTAATATATGTGTTGAATCTACTAAAATTGATTGGCTTATGGTATGAGGTAGAAGTTCAACTCTACCCTCCTATCTCCCAGTGTGCATCTGTTGACTACATCATTTATTGACAAGTCCATCCTTTAACCACTGATGTACAGTGTTGATTATATTATAAAATTACATTTCCTTTTATGTGTTGATCTTTTTATGACCTTTCTATGTTTCATTTGTTGGCTGTCTACCCCTGAACCAGTTTTGTACTACCTTAATTTTTATTGTTTATGATTAAATGTATCAAATGCAAATCAAAAGTAAGGCTAAGATCTATGCACCCTTGATTCTGTTTTCATGTTTGATAACTGTAGTTCCTGAAAAGATTCATATCTTTTAGATCTCCTTATGATAACCTGAAATGCTGAAAAGTAACCTTACTTCTTTCTGTTACCACCAATTATAACAGTAACCTTGCAGTTGTCAAATTACTTGTTTTTCATCATCTTCTTTATATCCTGTTTATTTTTGCTAATAATTCTATCCTTATTTCATTATCATTAACATCTGATACCTCCCTCACATCTAGTCAGTGGTTCATTTCTTTTCCTTTCTTTTGACTCTCTTTTCCACCACATAGATTAAGTTCTCGTTATTAGACTTTGCCTCAGTCTGCTGGTGCTGGTATTGAACATTTTTCATGCCTGCCTGCACTTCATATTGGATATTTATCCTGGATACAATTGCCATGTTAATCTTCATAAAGCTCAGCTCATTGCATTGGTTCTTTTATGAGTTTGACAGTAATCTTAGGAACAACAGACACCTCCAGGGCTTGTTTCCTTACCCACGTCATTTTCCAGTCAGAAAAGGGCTTGGTGACAGCAAGTAATTGAAGAGGAACAAAATAACAAATATTGAAGCCTAAGTGTATGTGTGATTTTACCTTATAAACACAGTACTTTATAAATTAAAGAAAGAACTAAGAATTTTATTACATTTACCTTGATAGTATATTGCAAATTAATTAAATAAATACTAATGAAGTGTCACACATTTTTAAGAGATTATGTATTATCTCCTTTGCCTAGTGGGAGTTAATGTTTATATTAAAAAATTTTATTTTAATTTTAAATTTTTTAAAAAATTCGAAAAATTTTAAATTTGATTTTATATTACTTTCAAGTGTATGGCACAATTGTTAAACACTTATATAATTTGTGAAGTGATCCTCCAATAACCCTAGTACCCACCTGGCACTATATACAGCCATTATGATACTATTGACTGTATTCCTAATGCTGTACTTATCTTTTAAAGTGTACTTATCAGGATCAAAGTTGACTTATCAAGAAGATAGAGACAAAAAGGATACTAGGGACTGTCTGTTTCCATCGAAGGCTTAATTTTAATTTTGATTCTTAATCTCTGTAGCATTTGACACTATTGAACATCCCATCTAGAAATATCTTCTTTTATTCATATCATGGAGTTAGGTTTCTTTTTCTAAATCTGACTGCTGCTTTTAGAGTTTTACTCCTTTGTCTACCTCTTTATTGTTGCCTCCCCTCCTCAGTTCCCCTTCCTCATCTTCAATTGCAGGAATAAAACTGGCATTACGAAAATTTGTATGTAGAAACTTACATATAGAAGTTATCACTTTCCCACTCGGCCCCCACTCCAATTCTGCTCCCAGAAATAACCACTGACAATGGTTTAATCTTTCAGAAATCTGACTGTTCCCCACACATACAAGTGTGATAAATATGAATGTGTGTATAACATAAGTATATACACAGCATATACATTCTGTACTTTTTAACATCTTTTGATATTTTGCTAGCTAAGTAATATATATCCGATTTCTTTTTAACAGTTGCATGTTATTAAGGATTAAGATTTTTATCTTGAAATGAAGGCAACACCAAGAACAGGTGACCCTGAGCTCATTTTAATTCTCGTTAATGAATATTCGTTAATTGCCTGCCATTTGCAAAGGCACTATTCTCTTGGGAAAGAAGAGGGTATATAGAGTACCATAGATATATTATCCTGGCCAATAAAGAACTGTTTGTCTAGCTGGTTAGACTAGGCTTTTTTTTTTTTTTTTTTTTTTTTTTAAGGATAAGGTTAAACTACGTTAACAGCTCTAGTGGGAGTAGAAACAGAACATGACTTTAAGAAGTCAACACATGACTAAATACTGAATGCTTAGGACAGATTCTTTTGGTGTAGAGAGCAGTTCTTATTAGGACCAAGGACAGCATCTTTTACAAATTTCCACATGAAGGGCAGAAGGAAGAAAGGGAGACAAAAACATGTGTGCTGGTTGGCTACAAAGAGGAGAGCTAGGAGGGTGAGATATTGCAGTCCTCAAAAACAAAGTGCGTGTGGATGGTCACTAATAACATGACATGAGAAAAAGGATGCATAGTTCAGTTTCAGGGGAAAAGCCAGGGGATTGGTGATGGGGGGAGAGTTGTTTAGTAGTATACTGAGTGGCATTGTAGGATGAAATGGAACTTTTGGAAGCATCTGTGTGAATGTAATGAGGAAAACTTCCTTGATAATAAGCTGTTTAACTCATGGACCACCTTCACTTAAAAACAATTGAGATTATTCTTTTATTGTCTGTAACATCGAAAAGTGGTTTTTATTTGGCAGCACACTTGTTTGCTTTGCATTTTTAGGTCTTTTAAAAGTATTAAGTTGTGTAGCCACATACAAAATGAATGATTTGATTTTAGTTTTAGAAATAAATAGAAGACGACACTTAAATTCTTTAGAGGTGAATCGTCTCCAGATTTGTAAGTTAAAGTCGGGTATAATTAAGGTTTAAGGCAAAAAAAAAAAAAAAAAAAAGATACTTAAATACTTTAAGTATCTAAGATATTTAAATACTTTATTTCATAAAGAATACAATTGATATAATTTCAGTTAACATAAAAAGTGTGATTTTTAACAGCAGGAGGATATATTTTAAGTTAGAAATGGGATATGCTTACAAAAATGATTGTTTCAGGTCAGTGCCATTTATTGTGTTATGTAGGTAGTTTGTTTTCACATTTATCTTTCTAGAGAAAAGAACGACAAATTTGCTTTTTCTATACTGAGGTCTTTTCTCTGTTTAGAACACATTTTATTCAAAGGCGGGAAAATAGAATTTTCTATTTCTGCTGAAGGAAGCTAATGCTATTTAAAGCTGGGTCCTCACTATTAAGAGGCTGGATTGCCTGATTTTAGTTATCTAATGACTTTCATCAGCCAGTCCTCTCTGGAGTATTTTTCTTTAAAAATCTCACACAGAAACAGTTTTTAAATTATTCTTTTGTGGCCCTAAAATTTCTTGTTCATATCACAGGGGAATGTTTACTCAGTGCCCAAGCGCTTTGAGCCTTTAGAGATTAATTGGCCCGGGATTAATTTGAGTGTGATATAGTAGTCTTTGGAAAAACATTCAAGTAACATTACCTAAAAGTTACAGTACCGATGCCATAACGATGTCTCTTGAATTTCAGTACATGTCTTTAGATTTTCTAATAAAATTTGTGGACACTTTTGTGTACCTGTGTGTAAATGGTAGAAACTGATTCTGGTGAAGGTGATGTATTCATATGTGGTGCATTCAGTGCTTTGCTAGGGACCATTTACATTGGTTGGTACAACCCCTTTGAAGAAAAATTTAGCAGTAAGTTCAACCACTCAAGAGCTGTCTTAGGGAGGTAGTTTATAAATTAGGGAACTAGGCACATGTAGGGCCACAACAGGCCCACAGCTTTCTTTCTACCCACAGCAGAGCTTTGGCGTGGTTGAACTTGGGTGATTATAAGATTGGTAAATTTATTCGGGGCTTTAGAAAACCCACTGATCTTTTAACATGTCTGGTATGAGATAAATATTTGCCATAATTTTAAGTCCATTTGACTCTTTTGTTAGGAGTTTAAAATTATATCTCTTGAATTCTAAGGCATCTTTTGTTTGAGCTTTTTGTGCACAACATTGTGCTTGGCACACAATACAGGTTTCTCAGTTTTGGGGACTTATGATTCGATAGAGTAATGTGTGTTCTCCTTGCCCACTTCCTCTGATGCCCCTACATATTGAAAGCATACATTAATATAATAAAGGCTCTGAAAAGTCCAATACATTAATATAATAAAGGCTCTGAAAAGTCCTACATATTGAAAGCATACATTAATATAATAAAGGCTCTGAAAAGCATACATTAATATAATAAAGGCTCTGAAAAGTCCAATCATTTTTTTTTTTTAATTGAACTTGGTGTTTTCCTAACTTTTCAGCAGGAAGCTTTGTCACTTATTGTATGACCGTGTCTCACTTTTCTCTGTAAAATAGAGCAAAACTGCAAAACTTCATATAGTGATTAAGAGCATTATATGAGATAAATTTGTAAAGCACTTGGTACACTGCTTGGCATGTAGTAAGCACTCGACAGTATGGTAGTTGTTTTTATTTAGATGTGATTATTGACTTCTAGGCTAATTCAGGACATGAGACCAGCAGATACAAAACAATAAGACTAATTGACGTAGAGGGTCAGTTCTGGGAGGCTTCATGGAGAAAATGGGTTTGGACTGAACCTAGAGAGTTGGATAAAATTTAGCAAGTTGAGAAGCGTGGCAATCTTAAATTTTTTTCTCTGAATATCCTAAAATATTAGTAGATTTCCAAATCACTTGACTTTTAGTAGTTTTGCTACTTTTGACTCTAGATATAAGTTGAAAGACACTTGGAGTATTGAAAAAGCAAAATTAAGGCTGCACAACAGAACTTTCTACAATGATGGAAATATTCTAAGTCTGCACTGTCCAATATGATAATCATTAACTATATTGAGCACTTGAAATGTGGCTAGTCTGACTGCGGAACTAAATTTAAATTTTTATTTACTATTGTTTAAATTTAAAATGAAATGGCCATATATTAGACAGCACAAAAGTGAGCTTAAAATGAAATTAAGAACTTGTTTTAAACAAATACCATACAAATAAAAATTTCTAATCAATTCTTTTGTAATTTATAAAGTTATTATATAATGCTGTTTGTTTTGTTGTAGGTCTCCAATTGAGAAACTGGCACTGTTTTTCCTGCACTCTTCCCACCTATTGCTGGACTTCTGTTGTAACAAGTTGGCAAACACTGGCTGGAACTGGGCTGCAATAAAACATGCCAGTATCAATGCTGACAAGAGCCTAACAAGTGCCAACTTACAGATGATTACGCATTTTGAATCCTAATGAACTGTTTTAACCTTCAGGAAGAATTGTAAAGACCTGTACATAGCACAACATGATCCGGATAATATATATACTGTTCATGTACATCCACAAATACACCTTGTACCAAATAATGCTTTCTTGTAGTAGAATAAGAATCGTGTAAATTCTAAAAGATTTTAGCAGGTTTTCTTCCCCATTTCATTGTTTCTTATCAGTTTTAAAAGACTCCTTAAGGCATGTCAGATGAAAAGCAATTAGGATTAAAAGTTTCCATTTAATTTCCTTTAAACCATTGAGGCTTCATTAAACTCTTTTCACTTACTAAACTTTTGTATCTTCTTTGTTTTGACACACTTCCCTTTGCATTTATCTCTTCTATCTACCAGGAAGTTTTCAAATCATTTAGTTCAAATATTGAAATACTTAATAAGCAACTACTTGATTTTTAATGATGACTTCAGAGGAGTGGTCATCACTAGGTGCTTTGTCCTTTTTGTATTCTAGTTGCACCCATTTCTTGGATTTGGATGTAGCAATAACACTTTTGGCTGTTGAGAGCTCTTGAACTGTCATTATCCCCCAAAACTAAAGAGTTGGTTCTGAATTCAACTTACTGAAATTTACCCCAAACTATACAAAATTCTGATTTGGTTTTATTTTTGCCCTCTGGTTACCTAATGTTAAGGTTAGATGAATAAAGCATGCACAGCTACAGGCTTTCTACTTAACTTCTGGGTTTGCTATTAAAAATGCTGTTTACCCTCATACCCTTCTCCTTAGCCCTTCATATTTCTTTGCCTCTATTCTTCTATACTACAGATTTTTCTCACCTATTGTACAAAGAAATTGCGATGTATATTTTCATGTAATTTGATTTTGGAATTCTGTCACCTTATGTAGTGAGTTCTTCCAAAATACAATTTTTTTCCAATAATTGTCAAGTCGTTGGCTTTTATTGTATTGAATGAAGGTTATAATACTGAATGCCAGAGAAGTGCAGTTTAGAAAAATCTCAGGTTGATTCCTTATGCAAACAAACTTCTAATACTTGAAAATCACATGGCCATGGCACTCTGTATTGGGCTCTATCTGGATTCTTATGTAAATCTCAAAGTATTTCAGAAGTGTAAATGCTTTGCTATTTAACATATAGAGTCTGTTACTGACATAGTGCACTTAGATTTTATTGTTTGAGCATAAGTATATTTCATAAGTTTTCTGAAACAACTTTAGGAAATGGTAAAATGAGCATGTACGGTGTTAAAGGCAGGCCCAGATTCCTGTTTGGTGTGAGGTTGGGATTGGGAAGTAGTCACTGGCATATACAAGGGATAGATCTCAAGACAGTACCAGATGAGACATGGTGTTTAATTGTGAAAATTGGTGCATCTCTGCTCTTTGGGGGTTTGGAGAAATACGTTGGCAGAAGAGTGAAAAAATTTCTGCAAGTAACCTAGTCCTCTGTGAATTTTGCATGTCTTTTTTAAAGCAGAAGTAAAATAGTTGAGGATGTAGTCACAACAGAATGATTTTTTTTTTTAAATCCTAGGCTGCTCTCCACTCTGAAGCATTATAAAAACCCATAAATGTGTAATGACTGAATGTGAAAATTGTTTGATTTTGTTCATTGTAGCCCAGTTTTCTTCAAGAACTTTGTGACTCTTTAGTTTTTTTTAAAGACTCTGTAAAAAATGTTGCCCCAAAGTGCCAGTACTGCACACCTACCTGGGACTTTGAATGAATCCCTTTACTCTTAAATCAGAACTTGTTCACATGCTGGTTGCTTGTGGCAAAATGGACTCTGAAGTTTGCTCTTCTATTGCTATAATTCTGTTAGCAATCTGTTGAGTTAAAACCTGGCAATTTGACTCTTAAGAGAGTAGTAGCAAATGACCTAGTAACTCAGGGACAACTATTCTTGAACTGTAAGTGCCACTTTAATGCAGTTACTTTGGTATAAGCATGTGTCATTTAGGGCTAGATCTAGAGGATTAGAAGGGAGAGCCAGGAATGAATGCACCTCTTTCCACACTCCTTTCCACCCGGTGCCCTGACTGTACTACATGTGGAAACACTGGCCTCAAATACATGTTTTGACTTTGTCAAGAGTTGTCATCTGTGCCTTTCCCAGTGTTCATCTGACAGTGTGAATTTAAATGCCTCTACATTTGTTATTAAACCACACTTGGGTGACACTGATCCAGGTGGCTTTTTTCCCACTAGTGCCTCACCATTAGTGTGAGGTGAGTCCTCTCTGCTTTAGGAAAAGGATTTTTCTGCCTAACTTTGTGCCAACTATCGACATCTACATAGTCTTATAGATTATAGAGCTGTTGGCTGCTTCCTAAATTTATTCCAAGTTCTCGTAAAGGCTTATAGATTTCAGTCTGTGCTCATGGGATGGATATCAATGGCTTTTGGCCTCTTTTAGTGAGTTTAAAGTCCATATGAGGTTGGTTTCCGTGTCATTATTAGGTAATATCTTTGTGAGGTTATTTCATTAGTTCTGTGATCACTTGGGTGTTGTAGTATCTTTAATGGCCTTCATTCTCGGTTGTGAAATTTTATTTTATATGCTCACTTACCCTCTACAAATCTGCCCATTTTGGGTTGTGATGCCTGTGTATCTTTGCCCGTCTAGTCTCCAGTTGGTGGAATTACCTTTTTTTTTTTTTGTACTGCCACTTCTTAGCATCTTTGAAATTTGACATAATGTTGCTTCATTCCAGTTTTTTTTTTTTTTTTTTAGTTCTGTAATTTGTTGATTGTATTTAACTATGTGAGTTCTGTTGTGATGTTTACTGTATTGTAAAGCACCTCTATCATGTGATGGGTGCTCTATAAATCAATAAATGATGACTTAGAGGCTGTATCATGAGCTATTTTGGTTTTAGGATGCAGGTCTCAAAAGCAAGTTGTGGGATTCTTCCTATACAAACAGTACATGGTACCAAAGGGTCCACAGGAGAATCTTGATAAAGAATTTTTAAAATTTCATTTAAAGAAGAAATCAGAAGATAGGAAGTTAACTTGACTTCCAGCCTGATATAATGGTCTTAAAATTTCCAGAATGAGACCAAGCACATTTTTTAATCAGAGTTTTCTGTGATGCTGATTTAGAAGCTAAATAAAATGAGCATACATTAGAGCATTACTAGAAATTTTGTTTTTGGTCTAAACTGGCTCTACTATAAAGATCAGCTAAAAGGTGAAGAACTGACCAAATGTGAACCTGAAAGAGACCACAGCCTTTCCAATCAGTCTTCAGAGTCAACACTTTTATCCACTAAACAGATGGGCAAAATTAGCTCAAATGCCTGCCCAGGACCACTTAGTTAGTGGCAAAAGAGGCAAGAGTGAGTATTTTTTTCTTAACAGGATGTCAATATCCAGCTTTTCCTGCATCCTTACATATAGTTCATATGGATATACAAAGTTAGGTGTTGGAAGCTTTTGTCTTGATACAAGTTACCAGTGGCTATAAAGCCCTCTTCTTAAAAACTCAAATGAACATGGAGCACCTCTTCATCAGAGCTGAGTTACAAGAAGAAAATCTTCCTTTAGAACAGTTGGAAGATTGGGGGTCATTTTCAGAGTTTAATTTCCCTGATAAATATATTTGAAATAAATTATAGAAGGATGTAGATGATGTTCCTGAACTTTAAAAAAGTTTTATGCATAATCTACTCAAGGTAAATAGCAAAAAAGTTTTTATTTGCATGTTGCTTCAAATCAAATGAGGTTTTCGACTGTGCAAGGAACTAGACTGAGGAAGTACCAGTTAATTTTCTCTCTTCCCCTTATAAAGTTAGGGCCGTAACCACCTTATTCAAATTTTTCATTTTCTTGAGGACTGCAAACCTCAACAGGATTCTGTTTGCAGAACAAATTATTTCCAGGATAAGGTATTTTTGGTTGCTCGGTTTAGGTAGGATTAGGCTTTTTGGCTTAATTGAGTCAGCATGTCACACTGAGCTGTAGTGAAATGATTAAAGAATTTTGAATCCTTTTCCCGTAAGTGGAATAAACCGAAGGAAAAGGTGTTCATGAAAAGCAGCCAGACACATCTTAAGACATATGAGCTGCACAGAAAGCCATAGGAAAGATACTTGATTTTTTTCTCTTCCCAGCAGTATGCATTAGGAATAAGTATAATAGCAACTAGTCTGTTCATAGTGACACCTCACTTATTCCTAATGAACACCAGTTCCTATTTATTGAGCTTCAAGTTTGTGGCAGGCTTCTGCTAAGTTTCATAAAGAATCTAGCCAAATTCTTACAAAGATCCTCCAAAGTAAGTTTCTCATGAGGAAACAGGTTCAGATTAATTTGTCAAGATGATAAAGCAAGTAAGTTTCATGGCTGGAATTCAGTTCCACAACCTTATGTACTGGATGCTGTTACCCCTTCCCTCAGGAACATCTTTTCCAAGGTCACATAGTGGATGTTTTGAGACTGGTACTTGAACCCAATTCACTGGACTACCAGTTCCCTCCTACCTCTTACCACAATATGGCACTGTCTCCCCAGAGTCTGTTCCCCTGTGCTCTTAATAGCAGTCAGCACTTATCCTTCTACATGTCATGCTCCCTATCCGAGACAACTCCATACTAAATTCCTCTTAATGTAACAGCAAAATCTGAATTAGGTCTAAAATGAACCATGTTCTAGTGCTCAGATTTTTCAAGATGTCTATATTTCAGGTCATAGCTAATGTAGCTCCATCCAAGCCCGCTGGATGTTGTAGTTAACTTGAGTACTACAATGCTTTATTTTATAGGCTTTATTAAGAAGTCCTCTGTAGCTCAAGGAATTCAAGTCAGTAAGAATCCACTCAGAAAACGGGCCTAGAGATAGGGTTGTATTAAACGCAGTTCTAAAAGGAGTGTTTTTCACCCCTGATAGAAGGTAGGTTTTGATGAGGAGGGTAGTCAAGCCCTTGAGCTGATTAAATCCCTTAAGGTGAGTTCTCATTTGACTGTGGGTGTCTAGTCTGAGCAAACTTTAAGGGTACAAATTTGTTCCTGTTTGCTGCCCTAAGGGAGAGGTCCCTCATTTTCATCAAATTCTCAAAGGGGTCATGACCCTCCAAATCATTAAGAACCATGGATTCTAGTCCAACTCCCTCTTTCATGAAATTGATGGAGAATCTCAAAGTTTGCAGGTACTTACCCAAGATTAACACAGCAAATCATCTGTAGAGCCAAACTTGAACCCAGTTCTCTGGACTCTCAGTATAGTTTACAATGGCAACAACTCATCAGACATTCTGAGCAGTTGCTCTATGCCATACACTAGGCTGGTGCTGGTGAGGCAAAGATAAGTCATATGATGTAAAACCAGGCATCAGCTATTACAGTATTTCTCAATCACTTTTATGTCATGACCCAGAAAATACTTGTAGGATATTCTTAAGATAGATGAGGCTGCCTGTAGCCAGAGGAGACTGGCTAATCTGGTCACCCTGATGGCCCCCAAGGGCTCACCATTTGGCACAGCTATAATCCATTCTTGACAGGCAGCTTTGAGCTATGGCACCTCTACTGAGCTGGAAAGTACAGTACTCTTCTCTTCTTATTCTAAGTGCTGCTCACTTAGTGCAGCTCCTCTAACACCTCCCTGCCCATACCTCCTTTACACTTTAAGTTTCCCACCACAACTGGAGCATATTTCCCTGAGCATACCATTGTTCTTACACATTCCAATATCCCCGCCCCTTCCATATCCCAGGTGTCCCTCAGTCAGAATTACTCTTCCTCAAAATTTTAACCCCATGACTCTATGTTTCCCTGCTCTAAACTCAAAATTCCTCACTACCCACTAATGCTTAATCTTGGCAGCACCTAAAACTCTAACTTCAAATCCTCACACCTCTTCTGTTCTGACACCCTCATCCTGTTCTCAGATCCTTCAACCTATCATCCCTTATTGTTGGCTTTTCTCCAAGGTTACCACTTTCCCTGGAGTCCTTAAGTATTGATTCTTCTAGGCATGGATACATGCAACATTCTTTAGATTCTCCTTTGAATAAAAATTATTGAAAGGGCTCATGCTATTTAGCCGTATTACTCTTTTAGTCCTTTTTTTTTTTTTTTTTTGCTATTAGTCATCCTCACACTCACTAAAGATTTTAGCACCTGGTTAATGGTCTTCTTTCCCTTACCTTTAATTCCAATCTCTAATTTTCCAAGCTTCTCACTTCCAGTTCATTTATTGTATTCCATGGCCCTGTCCTGGACTTTATCATCTCCTAGCGCTATTTAACTTACTTCAGTTTGCCACCCTGACCACAGGGCTCTAACCACTGCACTGCTCTTCAGTATTACAGAGACCTGCAGTTTAATGACTCCTACATCAGCCTTTACCCAGTCTGCACCTGCGCTGTATTTTTACAGCACTCAATTTCTTTTTGGGAATAAATTCCAAACCCTTGGAAAATGCTATAATCCACGTTCTCTGCTTCTGCAGCCAGATGGCTGAATTCTGCTAGACAAAAATACATATAAGAGACACTTGAAGCCAGACCTTCCAACTTGAGTCCTCTCCCAAATTTTCTTCACTCTCTTCTGGTCCGTTGCCTATGAACTTCGACCATAAAATTGATGTCATCAAGCAATCTCCCTGATATCTCTTTACCCCTTTTACATCTATCTGCATGCGTGATCTTACTCCCTAAACTGTTTTAGAATAACAGTGACCTGCTTCTAATCTAAAATTAATTTCTGCTCCTGAATTCCTTCTGCATTTGCTTGAAGGCATCCTGCTTCCCCAGAGACCTTGAACCGTCTTTGGCCTTTCCCGCTCCTTTGGCTCTTTTCTCTTAGCCTCTCACATCATTACAAAGAAACCTAAATACCAACGAAACCCTCCTCTAAACCCTCGCACGTCCAAGTTTTTGCAAAGAGTAGTCTATGCTCGTGTGTCCTTTTCACTGCCCTCCCTAGGGCGTGGAATATGACAGAATCAGGTGAGTGCCTGATCAATCAGGAACCTGGAGCCTCAAAGGTACTATGTGGAGGCAGGCTCTTGGTTCTTCCAGTGTCCAGCTACTCGCTCCACTTTTCCTTTACCATTCTCTCCCAGTTTCGACTCCTCCCTTTGCCTGGCCTTCCAGAACTCTCGCGACACTTGGAAACTCCGTTTCGCGCCTCCTCAGTTGAGCAGCGCACTTCTCGCGAGGGTGCAGACAGGGCCGGGCCCGACATGGCGGAAGGTAGGGATTTTGTGGAGCCGCGCGGGAAGGAGCGGCGCTGTGGAAGCGCTGCTGGCAGGTTCAGGCAGCCCCAAGAGGGAACGGCCAGGCACGGTCGCATGGGGCACAGCGGGTCTTGCGAGCCTTCCTCTCCAGGGCGTCTTGGGCCCGGGTCTTGAGCGCTATTTCTATGGCAACGCCCCTCCTGCCGTCCCCCACCCTAGGGGACTACGGCGCGCTGCGGAGCTGGTTTGGGAGGTCCCGGGCCGAGACCGAGTGCAGTTGCAGGGATCCCGAGGGCGACCGGGGAGGCTCCTTTGATTACCAGGGTGCTGGGACGTCGGGGGAAGTAACCCTTCTCCTTAGGAAATCGAAACTGCTGTCCTGGCACGTCCCGCGTCCGGAAGGGGTACATCCTTCGCCTGCAGAAGAGCTTGCGTCTCTTCACGGGATGAAGGGTGGGGGAGAGTCAGGGCTCTAACTGGCCAACGAGCCAAACGAGCTCGCATTGTAGTCTCGACTTCTCAGCAGCCTCCGAGATCCGGGGCCGGCTGAGATTCTTTTCCCTGGTTTACAGATGTGGACAGGAGGAGGGGTTTGCTTGGTAAGGGTGTTGGCCTAGGTCACACTGCTCGTGAGTGATGTGCTCACCCAGACCTCTTCTCTTTTGCCTCTCAGTCTAGTCCTTAGCCTCTTTTCTGGTGCTGTCTTTATGACACTGCAGATAAAGGCAGTTTGGCCTCTCAAGTCCTGCCTTCCTTAACGTAGCAATATTAGAATCCCCCATTGTCAACGCTTTATTGTACAGGTGGGGGCAAAGAAGACCCAGAGATGAGGAGTTACCTTCCAGGGACCCTAGAGTGACCCTGTGAGACCTTGGCAGGCGTACTTCTCCTATTTATTCATCCCATTATTGAAAAAAAAAAATACTCCTTATTTGACAATGTTTGAATGACTGCAAGGCACTGGTCACGACCTGTCATATTGATTTTTTGTTCATTTGTTTTTGTCATTGATTTTGAGCTAAATTTTATCCGAACCCATCTTGGATCTTACATTTGGACGGCACATGACAGGTGGCAGGCTTTTGTCATTTGGATTAGACTTCAGAACAACATTCTGAAGGAGGCCTGGCATGTGTATTATTTGCACATAGGGGAATTGAGGCCAGAGTTACAGAGGTAGCTGGGACTGGCACCCAGTTTTTGTCTTCGCTCTTTCTACCACGGTTAGATTCCTCCAGGAGGGGGAAACATCAGGTGGATATTGTATGAAAGAAGAGGAGGAATAAAAGAAACAAATAAAGCCAAAGCATCCTGTGAACCTAGTTTTTGGATAAATCATTGACTGTTGTGTGACATTTAACACAGCAGGCAGCCTGCAAAATGGAGTTTTTTTGCTCAGGGCAGTGAGGTGGGGTAGAAAGATTCAGGCACATCTTATGTGAGGTAATGGGTAGTCTAGCACTTTTACACTAGGAAGAGAAATTGAGTGTTTTGGGAATCCATTACCCAGGTTGAAATTGTGGAGGGCAAGTGGTTTTTCATTCAGTAGTTTTATAGGACACCTGCTGTGCTTTGTAGTCAGATTCCAGCTATGAGGAACACAGGTGGGTTGAGCATACTGACTGATACCCTGCAAGTGCCTTGAGATATGTGTTAGAGTAGCCTTGAGAAACATTTAGCCAGTGGAGTATGGACTTTAAACAAAACGTACTTTCACGATTAAATTGGAAAGAGGATAGATATGTAAGCACAGTCAATAGGTTCTGACTTCACAATTTTCTTTTACCTTTTTTGTGTCCCAATTCCCTGACCTATATTCTCATTTAAACTCTTTGGGAACAATGTTGCAAACTTTAGGAAGAATTGAGTGAGGCATTCTAGTCCAGTTAGCTCATTAAACTGAAGGTGCTTATTGTGCAAAGGAAGGCAAGATTGCTAGAATATGGATTGTGGGGGTCTTGTTTAATCAGAATTTAAGAGGCAGCTACACTTGTTTTGGAGTACTCATTTAAATATAAACAAATAGCAGAAATCTATGTCATATAACAAATTATCTGTAAGTACACTATGGGAACTTACCTGATAAATGGTTTTTGTTTGGTGGCGTAAGTGTGTGAGCATACAAACTTCTTAATGTGTGTCTTGCTTATGAACCAACCTTTCCTTTTATCCGTGCATGGGTATTGATTTGACCATATATATTTAGCTACAGCCTGTCCTAAAATTAGTTTTCATTTCCATCCTACATCTCTGCAGCTGTCCTACTAATCTAGGCTTCCTTCATCACTCAGAAAAGTTCCTCCTACATGTTCTTACTGCTTTTTTTCTCCTTAATTTTGCTTAGCCACAGACTATTTTTTTATCGTTTTCAGTGTTCCCTTTACAACATAAATCAGATCATGTCTCTCCCACTCTTCTCAATATACCTAACCTTTCAGCTCCCCTTCCCACTTCCGTGGCTCTCCATGATCTTAAAATATATTCCAAAGCCTTACAATGACCTTTAAGTCCCAATAGCGTGTGGCACCTGGTTAACGCTGTGATCTTATTTCCTACTTCTCATTCATGGTGCTTTTGCCACAACAACTTCCTTGCTGTTCTTCATACATTCCCAACATACTTCTACCTCTTTGTCCTTGCAGTTCCCTGGCCTGGAACAGTCTTTCTCAGTTTCTCTGCACAGCTGACTTTTATTCAGGCATCTGTTCATTTCTCACCTCTTTAGAAATCTTTCCTTTTTTAAAAATTTCCTTACTGGAATATAAACACTGTGAGGGCAGAGACTTTTTCTGTTTTGTTTACTCCCAATTGAGAATCATGCCATGGTTGAAGGAACAGATGAATTTATTGGGCATCATTTATTAGACATCAAGAAAAGTAGCCTGAATACGTCCTTAGTCTCTTGTCAAGTAAGATGGCTGGTCTAGCTTTTAACATACTCTGAATAACATCAGTCTGCTGGGAGCTGCCTAACTTACTTTTCATCCAGCCCATTTTAGTCTTAGCAGTTAAAGTATAATGCTTAAGAGCTCAGTCTCTGCAGTTGAACGTGGATTTGAATCCTAGTTTTACTAAGCTGTGATCATAGGCAAGTCAGTTAATTGCACCCAGTCTCAGTTTCTTTAGCTTTAAAAAAGAAGGATAATTTCTATCTCAAATATCCAGGAGGGTCAAGAGAAATAGTACACAAAGAACACTTTTAGCACTGCCTGATATTTTAACTCTGGCGTGCAGTCTTTCTCCTAGTTTCCTTTTAAACTACTCTCCCCTTCCCTTCCTCAGTAAATTAAAGTAAAAAGTGGAAGAAATGTAAATGGGTTATTAAACAATATAGATCATGGACCTTTATTAACTACTGGAATTTGGTTAGGAAAATACTTTTGACAATTCAGTTAACATGGTGACAACATTCCGTATTCTGGACAATCACTGGCCAACATAGTAGCCACTAGCTACATAAGGCTACTTAAATTTAATTAAAATTAAATAAAACTAAAAATTCAGTTTCTTAGTCACACTAGCCCAATTCCAAGTGCTCAATAGCTGTGTAGTTAGTGACTCCCATACTAGCAGATAGCACAGATTAATAGAACACTTGTATCATTCCAGAAAGTGTTCTTGGACAACACTGTTCCAAAACATCCTTAATCAGTAAAGGCTAGCAGAAATAGGGAAAGAAGAAACTTTGTTCTCTTTCCAGGTTTAAATTTTATCTATTTATTATTTTATTCATTCAACAAATGTCCCAGGCCACTATACTTTTCTATACTACTACTTTCTTTTCTCTGTTCTATACTTCTCCCTTTCTTTTATTCTGTCACTAGAGGTAGCTGTTAGCTTTCTACTTGAGGATGTTTTTCAAAAGAAAATTTATCCATTCACTGCCATGACTGTTGTTGTGCCAGATAAGAGCTATAGAATCATGCTGAGATGCAGGGTTCAGTCATTGGCAAGGTGAGTTGTTGTAGTGGACATATTATCATATTTACAGTTATGCCTAACAAAATGAGAAATTGCTTTGTTTTCAGTATCTCTTGTTGAATCTGGGTAGTCCAAGGAACTAGGTATTTATTGAACTCCACCTAGTAAGGTACTGTAGGGTGGAGGATGGGATGAGCATGAAGTGGGGTTTGAGGGAGAAGCAGGTGGTTAAAAAGGAATAGCTAGACCTAGAGCCTGTTTAGAGGGAACTAACAGTTTAGGAAGGGAGATGAAAAGCATGTGCATAAGAAACCATATTGTAAGGTAGAAGGTGAAAAATGTTTAGAAATTACTTTGAAAATTCAGAATGGGAAGAGATATTTTAAGTTTTGCTGTTTTCCTAGATTTCAGTCTTAACATAGCTTCTTTATAGCCTTAGTTATAGGAGTCCCAGCTAGTCTTCAGATGGTTCTCCAGATTGATTGTTCTGTAATTTAGTTGTAATTTTGATATGGTCATGGGAAGAGATAAGCACAGCATTTACCTACTCTGTCATCTTGATCGGAACTCCCTGGAATATTTTTTAGGGAAGTGGTGAGGAGTATGTGTTGAGTGATAGGGAAGGCCTTTGCCTGAGACAGTGTTTGAACTGGGCTTTGGAAAATAGGCCTTTTTGGACATGGGGAGAGATGGAAGTGGGAAGAAGTCACTATTCTCAGAGGAAGAAATAATGGGATATAAGATTGGAAAAGTGTGTTAAGGGCTGATTATAAAGGTCTTGGTTAAGCATTTGGATTTTATTCTATGGACTACGGGGTGAAGCTACTGAGAAGTGTTAGCCAAGGTAATGACATGACTAGTATTGTTTGAGACATGTTGAAATGGCTACAGTGTAGAAGATGGATTTGGGAGGAAGGGTGGCTAGAGAGGAGGCTGTAGCAATTGATGAGTCCTTTGGTAAGGGGCATTGGGGACTGGTGAGGACTGGTGTGAGAGGGACTACAGAAGGTGTAAAAGACAAGACTTTTAAAACCTGCTTGCATATTGACAAGAGAGCTATCAAATAGGGGTTCTGGGTCTGGATGACTCATGTAATGGCTAGACTGTTAACAGGAAGAAGAGGAACAGATTTGAGAACAAATATCCTGACCGCAGTTTGAACATAGTTTGCCATTCCTAATACACCACTAGGTGGTTATGTCTTCGCAGGCAGTTGGAAGCATTTCCAGTCATACTGGTGTTTGGGTGAAAATTAGCCAGTTAGCTAATATTTGTTGAGTATCTCCTATGAAGTGCTATACAAAGTGAAGTTTTGAAAGATCTATAAATGATACCACTGACTTGCAGACAAGACTTAACAGAGTTGAATTACATTCAGGAAAAATGTATTTCATTTCTATTAGGTGCAAGCTACTGTGCTAGGGATGACAAAGTGAGCAAGACACAGTCTCAGCTTTAGTGGAACTTGTAGAACAGAGGGGAAGGCAAAATTTCTCAAAAGAAGCATGCGTGTTGTGTATTATAGTTTACTGAGTTTTCTCTTTTGCATTGATTAATGGCACCACCATCCAGTTGCACTTCAAGTCAATAACCTAGAAGTGATTTCTCCCTAACTTTTCTCCCTAATCTTCAGTCAGTCATCAAATCCTGTGGATCATATAAAGCTGTCACATACGTTTTTTCCTCTCTACTGTCATTCTCTTTGTTTAGGCTAGTGGTTCTCAACCCGGAGAATCCTGCACATTGGAATCACCTGGGGAGTTTTAAAAAACCCTTACCTTCAACAAAACTTTTTTTTAACCGAGTCAATAGTGAATAAAACCTGGTTTTACTGAATCAGTTTTTTAAACATCTATCAGTATATATACAAATACATGTGTGTGTGTGTAATTAAGGTCATCTTTCCTATCTAAGAAGTCCAGGTTCTCTGTAACTGGAGTAAAAGGATTTTTTGAAGCAAACTTTGGTTAAATAGTGGCTTTTGGACTTTGTCAGAACCTTCAAGTTATGACAGTTAAAATTGCTAGATTTTTTTAAAGGGTGAAAAGTCAAACTATGAAATATCTCTTAGCACCATCATATTTTTAATAATTTCCAAGTGTGTGTGTGTGTGTGTGTGTGTGTGAAGTGGGAGAGTGTAGACTGGCAGGGGTATCTGTCTATGATTCTTACTATTCCTTTGTACTCTGCCAAATAGTATTGCTGTTTTCTTTCTCCTTCCCTCCTTTTTATTAGGATATGTGAACTTGAATTCTCAACAGTAAATATATCTACTTATTTCTTATTCTCCATTAAGCAATTTTCTTATATTTAGCACACTTGATAAATGAATATTCAGTAACCCCAGTGAAAGAAAAATTCCATCTCCATTATGACAGGTTTAGAAAAATAGTGTTGATATTTTATCACCAGTGAAGAGCCTGTCTATTCTGATGCCAACAAGGAAGATAGTGTTTTCTGGGAAGATGACACTTCGATGAAAAATTGTTATGTGGAAGACCTTAATATGTGCTTGAAACGAAAATTATTCTCAAAACCACTGCTTTTACAATCTTTTTAAAATCTTTAATGGACAGGGTTAATATAGAGTAGAGATAGTTTAGTCTTTAAAGCATTGTACAAAGAACACTAATTCACTGCTAAAGTTGGGGCTAGAATGTATGAACTATGAATGTCTAGAGAAAGGAAATATCAGGATTTTGTTAATCTAAAAAGACTTAATGAATATAGTGTAGATTAGAATTGGAGTAGAAAGAGGAGAGTAGAAATTCTATTTATGATAGGGAATGGAAAGAACATTTAATTTCTGGGTTAATTAGTAATAATAAATTTATTTGCTGTCCCAATATTGGAACTGAAATTAGGCAGCATAGTACAATAGGATGAGTATGGGCTTTGGTTTAAGATTTTAAATCTTAAGTTGGTCTCTTGCTAATTGTATAATTTTAAGCAATTTTAAGGGTATTATTTAATCTAAGTGAATTCTATTATTAAGCACTGTGCTACTTTGAGTATGTTGGTTAGAACTTGAGATAACGAAGAATTAATTGCTATAAGAGACTAAAAATATTCCTCTTTTCTCTTGATTGCAAAATATTACAAGAAACTGTACAGTTTGTTTATAAAACTTGTTGACATCTAGCAAGAAGCTGCTAAAGCTTTAAAATATTCAGAATTCTTTTGTTTATAAATGTAGATGTATTAGTTTCTTATGGCTGCTATAATAAATTTCCATAAACTATGGCTTAAAACAACAGAAATGTATTCTCTTGATTCTGGAACCAAGAAATCTAAAGTCAGTATCATTGGGCTGAAGTCAAGGTGTCACAAGAGACATACTTTTCCTCGAGGTGAAAGTCTGTTTCTTCTTCCAGCTTCTTGTGGCTGTTGGCATTCCTTGGCTTGTGGCTGCATCACTCCAGTCTTCAAGGCCGGCATTTAGAAATCTCTTTCTATTCTGTCTTCATATAACCTTTTTCTCTGTATGTCAAATTTCCCTCTGTTCCTTTTTATAAGAATACATGTAATTGCATTTAGGGCCTACCTATGTAATCCGGGATAACCTCCCTCTCAAAATCTTTAATATAAACATACCTGCAGTGACCCCCTCCCCCCCCTTTTTTTTGCCATATAATGTAACATTTACCAGTTCCAGGAATTAGGACATGGATATTATGGAGGTCATTTTTCAAGCAATGCCATGTAATTTGACCTATTAAGTGATAATATTTCTAAAATTCCTTTGTGTGCAGTTTCTGAATGCTCAAAGACCACGCCACACAATTCAAAATATTGCTGATGGAATACAAAGATAAATAAGACATTTCCTACCCTCAAGAAACTTCTTAGTGGAAATAGAGTGCCTCAGTAGGAAACTTGTACTTTTGTAAGCAGTGGGTAACCAGCTGAAGTTTTGTTATTTGAGCTGTGTTTTAGGAAGATTAATCATGATTTGTGTAGAATAGAATGGAGAGGGGAAGGATCAGAAGGATGACTGGTTACATGTGTGTGAATGATGCTGAGGCCTCAAGGAAATGTTGATGTGATGTTTAGAAAAGAAGAAAGATGTCATGATACATCCCCAAGGGATATTAACCATTGAAGCATAATTGACAAGCAATAAAATCCACCACTTTTAACTCATCAGTTGACAGATATTTACAGTAGTGTAAACACCACCACAATCATGATATGGATCATGTCTATAATCTTAAAAAGTTGCCTTGAACTCCTTTGCAAGTCAGTTCCATTTCGCTGGCCTTGACAACCACTGATCTGCTTTTCTATCGCTATAGTTTGTCTTCTCTACAGTTTTACATGAAAGTATACAGTATGTAGTCTTTTGTGTCTGGCTTCTTTCATTTAGCATAATGCGTTTGAGGTACTGTGTTGCATGTAGTCTGTTCCTTTCAATGGCTGAGTAGTATTCTATTACAGTCATGTGCTGCTTAATGACGGGGATACATTCATCATTAGGCGATTTTTGTCATTGTGTGAACATCATAGAGTACACTTATAAAAACCTAGATGGTATATAGCCTACTATACACCTAGGCTATATTGTATAACCTATTGCTTCTAGGCTGTAAACCTGAATAGCGTGTTACTGTACTGAATACTGTAGGCAATGGTATTTGTGTATCTAAACATAGAAAAGGTACAGTAAAAATACTATATAAAAGATAAAGTGAGTGTGTGTGTGTGTATGTGTAGAGACAAGCAGGAGGCAGGTTCCCAGGCCGCCTCTTCCCCTGCCCACTCCTCTCCCTCCCTTACCAACTTCTGGCCCCAGTCACAGGTGGACACAGGGCAGATAGAACATGCTTAGCCTTCTCATCTATTTAAATCACCCAGAGTTAGCAGTAAATTCAGCATTGTAGCCAGGTCCAGCCTTTTCATTCAACATCACAAACTTAGATATGTGTTTATGTGTTTACATTTACAGTGGACCATCATTGTGTATGTGGTGCATTGTTGACCGAAATGTCTTTAAGTGGTCCATGACTGTGTATATACTGCAATTTCTGTTTATTCGCCAGCTTGACATTTCAGTTTCCAGATTTTATGTACATATTTTTTTTCACTTTTCTTGGGTAAATAGCTGGAAGTGAAATTGTTGGGTCATAAGGCAAGTGTATGTTTATCTAATAAGAAACTGTCAAACTGTTTTCCAAAGTGGCTGTGTAGTTTTGCATTCCCATTAGCAATTATGAGAGTTCTAGTTCTCCACATCTTTGCCAATATTTTTTAATTTTAGCCATTCTGGTGGGTGTGTAGTAGTATCTCATGGTGGTTTTGATACTCATTTCTTTAATAACTAATAATGTACATCTTTTTATGTGCTTTTTTGCCATGCATTTATTTTCTTTGAAGTGTTCAATTTTTGCCTTCTTTTATTGGGTTATCTTATTATTTTTTTCCCGTCTTTAATTCCCTTCCCCTCTCTTCCACCCCTGACCTATAGATGTTGCCGTTTTCCCTTAAGAACTGGATTGCTGAAGGAGGGGTGTCTCCTCTCACACGCTTGCGGCATCTACCCGGGTCCTGGCGCACCCAGGGTCTGGTCCGTGGCTCCACCTGGGGCACGAACTGAGGACCTTCTGCATGTAAAGCAGACGTGCTAACCACTACATTATGGAGCCACCCCGTCTTATTATTATTCAGTTGTAAGAGTTATTAATATAGTCTTGGTACATTGTCTTTTGGATATGCGTGTTGCAAATATTTTCTCTTTGTCTTTGGCTTGCCTATTCGCTTTCTTGTGTGTCTTGAACAATTTTTAAAATTTGATAATATCCAACTTTTTTTCATGTCATGTTTTGTCCAGTTTATATAGTTTGCCTCATCTGAGGTCACTAATAGTTTTTCTATGTTTTAGTCTAGAAGTTTTATAGTTTTTACCCTTACATTTAGATCTGTGTGAATGTTCACTTTTCCCCCTTTGGATACTCAGTTGTTCCAGTCTCTTTATCCTTTCCTCACTGAAGTGCTTTGGCACTGTTGTCAGAAATTTGGCTATATATGTGTAGGTCTGTTTCTGGATTCTATTCTATTCGGTGGCTCTGTATGTCTTTTCTCCCCAGCTTTATCGTAATACAGTAGACAATTAGTTGCTTGTATTTACATTGTACAAGTCAATGAGTTTTTTTTTTCAATTATAGTTGGCATACAATAATATACCAGTTTCAGTTGTACAGCATAGTGATCAGAGATCCACGTAACTCGCAAAGCAGTCACCCCATTAAATCTAGTACTCCTCTTCCCTCTTACATATTTATTACAACATTATTAACCATCTTCCCCATGCTAAACTCTACATCTCCATGTCTGTTCTGCAACTATCCATTTGTACCTCTTAATCCCTTTGCCTTTTTTTCTCTAATTCCCCCAGCCTCCCTCCCATCTAGTAGCCCTAAAATATTCTCTGTATCTACATGTTTATTTCCGCTTTTATTGTTGATTTTGTCCTTTAGATTCCACATGTATGTGAAATACTGCGATATTTGTCTTTCTCTATCTGACTCATTTCATTCAGTGCAATACTCTTTAGGTCCATCAAGGCAATATCTTGGTTTCCATTCCCTTCCTTTCAGTGTGCATGTTTCTTTTAATCTGAAGTGTGTCTCTTGTAGGCAGCATAAGTAGGGGTCTTGTTTTCTTATCTATTCAGCCACTCTATCTTTTGGTTGGAGCACCTAATTCTTTTCCATTTGAGATACTTGTTGATAGGAATGTAGTTATTACCACTCTTTATTCCTGTTTCGATACATGATTTTGCTTCTCAAAGAACCCCTCCAACATTTCCCGTAATACTGACTTGGTGTTGATGAATTCCTTTTGCTTATCTTTGTCTGGGAAGCTCATTATCTGTCCTTCGACTCTAAATGATAGCTTTGCTGGATAAAGTATTGTTGGTTGTAGATCCTGGGTTTTCATCACATTGAATATGCTGTGCCAAGCCTTTCTGACATGCCAGTCTTATGGGTGCTCCCTTGTAGGGAACTAACCGCTTTTCTCTTGCTGCTTTTAAGATTCTCTTTGTATTTAACTTTTGGCATTTTAATTATGATGTGTCTTGGTGTGGGCCTCTTTGGGTTCCTTTTTCTTGGGACTCTGAGCTTCCTGGGGTTGTATGTCTATTTCCTTCACCAGGTGAGGGAAGTTTTCCATCATTATTTCTTCAAATAGCTCTTCAACGTCTTGTTTTCCTTCAGGTACTCCTATGACACAGATATTTTTACATTTAATAGTGTCCGTAGGCTCCTTAAATTATTATATTCTTGGCTTCTTTTTTCTTGCTCTTCTGCTTGGATGTTCTTGGCTTCTCCATCCTTTATATCGGTGGTTTGATCTTCCTCTTTATCCACTCTGTTGATTCCCTCTAATATACTCTCCATCTCAGATCATGTGTTCTTCATCTCTGACTCGTTCTCTTTTATAATTTTCATTTCCATTTTTATGTTTTTATCTCTTCGTTAAAGTTCTCACTGAGTTCGTCTACACTTCCCCTCAGTTCATTGAGCATCTTAATAACCAGTGTTTTGAACTCCGCATCTGTTAGATTGCTTGACTCCATTATTCTGGGGTCTCTGTTCTGTTCTCTCATATGGTTTCTGCTTCTTTGTGTTCCCATTTTGGCTACCTTTTTCTGTGTCCATTTCTGTGTACTAAGCAAAGCTCCTAAGTCTGCCGGTCTTAGTAGTGTGGCTTTGTGTAGTTGGTGTCTAGTGGCACAGTCCTGAAAGGGGTTCAGCTGCAGGCCAAGTTTAGCCCCAGCCCGTGCCTCTCCGAGGCCACCTGTTAAGATTCAACAAACAATCTCCAGATGCAGTGCTTATAGTTGCCTCAAGAAACCACACTGGAAACCGAGGCCAGCTGCTGCACCAGTGTGGCGTCTTGGCACTGCTCAGCAAGGAGCACCTGAATGGATGAGGACACACCTGAATGTGGCTAGAGTGGGGCCAGGAGTTGAAGGGGGCAGAGTTTCAGGGAATCTTCTGGGCGGAGTGACCTCTGTTATCCAATTTGATGACATCTTGGTTATGGCGGTGCTGTGTCCGCACACTAGGAGGGTGGAGGGTTCTACAGAGTAGCGATGGACACTGCAGGCACTACTGTCCAGGAGTGAGCCTCGCCTCCGGCTCTCACTCCGACAACTCAGTGTCCTCTTGTAAGTCCCTGGTGTTCCCTGCAGAACCAACCCGGCGCTGGTTGTCAGAGCAACAGGTCCATCACTGCGAAAGTCCTCTCGTGGACACGGCCTCTTTAAGAGGCTTCTGCTGCAGCCCCTACCACAGCCTCAGTCCCACTCAGCCACTGGGACTGGGCAGCCTTGTGTCTTCCCCCTTCCTACCTTTTACCATTGCAGGTTGATTAATTATTTCTCTCCCAAGCCATAGTGCTTCTGTTCGTCTAGATCCCAGGTGACTTTCCTTTGTGTTTGCTCTGTGTTTCTGTCACAACTTGGATTTGTTCACAAGAAGGATGGACAAAGCCTCTGTCATCTGTGCCACCTTTTTTCTCCCCGATTGCTCTGAATGTCTCTTGATGTCAATATATTGTCCCAGTTACTGTGGCTTTATAACAAGTCCTGAAATTGAGTCATGTAAAGTGCTACACCTTTCTCGTTTTTTTCCCCCCAAAATTATTTTGCCTATTTTAGGTGCTTTGCATTTTTATTTAAATTTGAGAATCATCTTGTTTAGTTCTACAAAGAAAATCTGAAACTTTAATTGGGATGGTGTTGAATCATATGTAGATCAATTTGTAGAGAATTGATATCTTAAAAATATTAAGCCTTCCAATTCATGATTACTGTATAATTCTCCATTTACAGTCGTCCTGCAGTATCCTCGGGGGATTCATTCCATGACCTCTGTGGGTACCAAAATCGACAGGTGCTTAAGTCATTTATAAAATGCCATAGTATTTTTCATATAACCCACATTGCATATAGGTTACAGTAGGGCATGCCTACACATCACTTCATTTTTGTGGATTCAGTATAGTGCTTGGTGCATGGCAAATTCAAGTTTTGCTTTTTCGAACTTTCTAGGTTTTTATATTCTCAAATATTTTCATTTCGCAGTTGGTAGAATCCACAGATGTAAAACCCACGATATGGAAGGCCAACCATATTTAGGTTGTCTTTAATTTGTCAACAATGTTTTATAATTTCAGTGTGCAGGCCTTGCAGGTTTTTTGTTAAATTTATCCCTAAGTATCTTATATATTTGCTGTACTATTATAAGTGAATTTTCACAGCCTGTACAGCCAGAACTCTCAAATCTGAATAAAAATTAAAGTGGAAGCAGGAAGGGGAGTTTGATTTGAGGAAGATGTTAAATTTGCTTTTGAGCTTGTGTTTGTAGTACCAGTAGGTTATCCTTCTAGCAGGAGCTATTGAGAGAGTTTTGGAGCCATTTACATAGAAGTGACAATAAAATATGGGTGTGCTTGAGACCTCAAAGAATGGAAATTTGGAAAAAGTTTGATTCTAGGACTGAACCTTGCAGTACTGCTTCCTTTTAGAGAGTAGTCAGAGTAGACTCTAAGAAAGGTAGGAAAAAAGCGTGAAGAGTAAAGTTAGTAAGTCAGAATCAAAAGAATTTCAAGAATGGGCTGATTAAGAATTGGAGACTGCAGAGATGTTGAGGACCTTGAAGGATAAGGAAAAGGTAATTGCATTGGTGATTTTATCGTGACTGAGACCCTGTTAGGATAATGATACGAAGTCAAGTTTCAAAAGATTGGGGAGGTAAGGAAGCCAAGTTTCAAAAGATTGGGGAGGTAAGGAAGGAAGCAGTGACTAAAGAGGGGTTCCTTCAAAAATTGGAGAAGGAAGAGAGCATGATAGACAAGGAATCACTGTAATCATGTGGTAAAGTTTATTTGGAATAGAGCATGTTTGTAAGGGTAATGAAGTGAGCCTGGAGAGAAGGATATCTTAGAGATGCTAGGGCTATTTTAGTCACACAGGTTTTGGTAAGGGAATGCGAGAGGATATAGAATTCTAGGCATTTGGAACAGATTAACTGTTTTCTTCCCTTTTCATTTGGCTCTGGCTATCATTACCAACATCTAGAATGGGTTGGTAAACTATGGCCTTTGGCTAAATCTGACCTGAGACTTGTGTTTATATAGCCCTTGAGCTAAGAATCATATATGTGTATGTATGTGTATGTATATAGATATATGGATTTTATATATACAGATAAAATGGTTGATGAAAAATCAAAGGAAGACTATATCATGGCATGTGAAAATGGTGTGAAATTCAATTTTCAGTGTCCATAAATAAAATTTTTTTAGGGGAGAGAATAGCCAAGATCATTTATTTATGCTTTTGCATTAAACCGCAGAGTTAAGTAGTTGCCACAGAGACTGAGGCACGGAGAGCCTAAAATATTTACTATCCAGCCATTCACAGAAAGTTTGCCAACTCTTGACCTAGAAGGATCATTGTTGGTTCTTTTTCTGTCTCATGACTTGCTGTTTAATTTTTTTATTTTATTTTTTATTTTTTGCAGTTGTTATTAGTCTCTTTATTTTGGGCTATTCATAGTAAATGCAGTGGTTTCTTTTTTTTTTTTTTCCCCTCAAGCAAGCATCTTTGGTTAAGACTGATGAACTGTTAGAAAGCTATTCAAAATATCTGACTTTAGATTATTGGTGCAGGGCAGATGGGTATTATTTAGAAAGAAATATGACAAAATTATAATACAAGCTGCTAATGTTTCACTGATGCCTAGTATATAGCTCTTTTGGTGAAACTATAGGTTTTATCTATTATTTAAATTTCTAGGCTTATTTTTCGAAAAGAATGTTGGAGAAAGAGAAAGAAGAAACCACAGCTGAAAACTAGCCACTTTGTAAAGAAGTAGTTGTAGTAAACCTTTAAATCAGACACTGTTCTAAATGATTTAACCTACCATCGACAACATTCTGAGATCCAAAGCCCAGAGAGGAGTAAGTAACTTGCCCAAGAATACATAGCTATTAAATAGGCAAGCTGAGATTCCAACCCAGTCACTTGGAATACATGCCCTTAAGGACTCTATTGTGTCGCCTTTCTCAGAATGATAACAGAGAACATTTTCTGACCACTTACTGGAGTGCAGATGCTCCTCTAAGGTCTTTATATGTATTAGCACATTTAATGTTTTTCTCTTCATTATTTCTCAGAATGGTAATTTAATTCTTTTCCTGTAAGAACTACCCCTTGGTGACACTTCAAGGACACATTTACATTGCTGTTTGCCATCAAACAATATTCCCCTCAGAATAACATCTCAGCTATGGGCGCTTTCTCCATTATATTATGAAATGGTATGGCAATTTCAATACCACTGGATAGGTGCACTTGTGATCTGGGTTTCCCCCTACAAAAGATGCTGGGCAGGGAGCATCTGTACTTTCACAAATAAGAGCCCTAAATCATCCTAAAGCCCTTTTCTTTTACCTCATCTCTGATTATAACCTTTGTAGTTTATGTCTTGTGTCAGTGTCCAGGCTGCAGATGGAAATTTGTGTCTGAAGTTCTGGAGTGAGACTAGGGCTATTGCTGTAGATTTTGAAATTATATTTATATAACTGATATTTTAAAAAATTTACAGGGACTCTGAGAAGATGATGGAAACTTTTATAATCTCATTTTAAGGGTTAAAAGAATCAGCAACTTTCTACTCTTAAAGGCAAATGTTCTCATAATTCCCCATAAATTAGTATCCAGATTCTTTATGACTAGTTTTTGCTCCTCCTATTTGTGAATTCCTTGTAGATACTTCTTTGATTTTTCATTTGATACTAGTCCTGTGGTGCTGCATTATTTGGAAGAGGTACAAGTTAGACTACCCTTTTTAAAAACTCTGAGGTAACTCCTAATCTACCATAATGCTTAGTGCATAGTAAATACTTGCAGATTAATAATTTGTTTAGGTGACATGGAAATGCAGAGTTACTGAGACTATATATAACCTTGATGGGTTGGAGCTCTTGAGGAGCAAAATACTTAGGTTGGCTAGAATATTGTGTGATCGAAACCAAGGTTAAAGAGCTCACTGTGCTTCATGGAAGAAAAATCTGCAATCCATAGCCACAGGCTTCCCCTGTGAAAATATGGAAGCTCTCTCTCCAGCAAGTGGGATGTAACTTTAACCACTAGGTTGAACTAGCGAGATGAGGTATACTCTTGCCATCCTTTTCAGTTGACTTAAACAGAGACAGATGAGTGACAGACATTTTTGCCAGTGAGCTCTTGGAGGACTAGGTTAGGTCTTGTCTTCTAATTATTTGTATTTCTCATAGAGCCAAGTACTATGTCTGTTCTACAAACCTATTGACTGATAACTAGTTTAAAAGGAGAATCTGACCAAGTGTAAAAGACAAACCTTTTCCTTGCATTTTCTGGGCCCATTATGTTACAAACATTAACAGGCTTTATTTAATTCTTTTGAAGTAAAACACTTTTCTGGCACTTCTTTCCTTGTACTAGCTTAAGTAAGGTAGTCTTGCTTCATGCTGTCATCTTTTGAATTGTTTTGTTTAATTGCCCATCTTCTCCATTACCCTTTAACTTTGCAAAAAGACATGTTCCAAGCTTTCGTTTTGTTTTGTTTTGTTTTTACTTTGACACTGGCACGCCATAGGTGTGCAATAAATTTTTAATGAATGACTGGGTTAAGCATTTGTCTTATTAAGAGATGAAAATCTTTGAACAAATCAGTGAATGAACAAATTGCAGTTCAGTTGATCTTTTTTCTAAAGAGGAGTATTCCCAGAGCAGTCTGTTTGTGACTTGGAGAGATATTTGCTGGGGACTGAACTTTTTCTCCAGGGCAGTCATTCCTATACCTGGGGCTATTATAAAAGTATACTTTTTCCAACCCCATTACAGATTACTGAATCTGGGTGCTCTTTTTCTCCTACTTTAAACTGCCTGAGTGATTCTGATGCAGCCAGCCTGGGAATAATGTCATTGAGCATGGTCTGAGAGGCAAGAGGTGGGTAAGCTGCTGGTCATGGGCTTGTCCCCTTCTCCTCCTCAGATTCATTGTCTAGGAGTTGAACCAATAAGGTGATCTTTAGATTTCTTCCCTTCCTAAAACTTCGTGATATATAAAAACCCTTACACTTGGGTATTAGAAAATTGTTTTTCCTCATAATTGTAATTTTCCATAATCTTTAAAATTTGCCTAAAATAGCGTATTTGCTTTATAAGCGCACATAGATTTAAAATTCAAATAATTTTATAAGGCTTGTAACAAAAAATAAATTTTGTCACCTCTTAGTCTGCTCCCCAGACTACTCTCTGCTCTTCTTTATTTACCTCTAAGTGATAATGCTTATACTGCTATTTCTAGATTGATCAGTTGTCAGTGTTGACTGACTTTTTACTATGGTAGATTAGGAGTTGCCTCTTTGAGAGTTTGTTTCAAAGGCCAGCCTGACCTGAATCTTTTCCAAAGGAATAGTAGTGATGATTTTTAAAGTATGTTAGGCTTTGCTTTTTGGTTTGGAATTGTCAGTGCAGACTTGATATATGCAGTGATACAGTATTTAAAATTGCTCCTTTAGTATTTAGCAGTGTTTCCATTTCTGTTTTTACTTTTGTTCAGCACCTTCTGATAATGGCCTTTTGATTTGCCATGACTTTAATTGATCAGTCTTAATTCCTAGGTCAGTAAAACGTTTGAATCCCATTCTGTTTTTCATGACTCAAAAAAAAATGTTTTGGAAACTATTATAATTATTTAAACTATTTATCCAATAATTATGTAATTGTGGAATGCAAGGGTGGGGGTGTAGGAAATGCTGACAGTTTTGAGTGTATGTACCAGTCACAGTAGTTGTCATTTAATTCTCACAGTAGCACTGAGAAGTAGATCCCTCCCCTCTTCCCCATTTTACAGATGAAGAAACAAAAGTTCAGAGAGATGTACTTTTTATCCCATAGCTAGTTACTAAAAGGATTTGGATCCCTATCAGTTTGACTCCAGAACCCACTACAGGTATACATCAAATTGTAAACTTTTTAATTGAAGCATAAGATATATACAGGAAAGAACAAATCATAAGTAGAGAGCTCAGTGAATCATCAAAATGAAACATGAATGTAACTAATACTAATTTAAACTTAAAAATGATGTTATCAGCATCCCAGAAGGCACCCTCTTGTTCCCTCCAAGTTATTACTCTTGCCATTCCTTCAAAGATAATTATCATGACTTCTGATACCAGATTCATTTGTTACAAGCGATAGCAGTTTTTGAACAGAATTTAATGTTATTCTTAATGTGTTTCCTTTTACATTTTTTGTTGTCACACGTAGAAATTCAATGCCAATTTTTCTTTAAGAAGCCAATCACCTCCATTTCTTTCTCTACAGAAAAGTGTAAATTTGTACCATCACATCAACTTAATGCTTTGTGTTAAATGCTTCCCCCTTTGAGGTGAATAATTGCTAGTTCATGGCTCTGTAGTCTCAGTCACTGTGAAGAACTCTTTAAAACCAATGACCTCTATAAATTTGTCACACCAGAATAAAAGTGTAGAGCTAAGTCCTATCTAAGGGGTTGTAAATGCTACTTGCTGAGATTTTTAAATGTTATAATAGGATCATTGTAAGTACTGTTTTTCTTTATCCAATGTTTTTTAAAGCAATATTTGGTTTAAATATTAGGCCAAATAACTGCAAAATTTTTAAAAAATATTAGTTATAGGAATTCTTATATGATATGTAAATCCTGAGCACAATGATCAGTTAGCAACTATAAGCAAATTTTCATCTCAGAAGTGCCTTCTACTTTATTTTTCCACAAAGACTGATTTATGCCTGAGACTTACATCCAGTTTTTTGACTCCAGGCATTTATTTAACATGGATCCTTGAGAAAAGGAGCAAAAAGTTCCCTAGTATATGTATGAAGAAGACAGTCTATTAGTATTTAAACAAATTCTTCAACATTTTTTTCTAATTATGAAAACAGAACGCATCTGTTAAAGGATACCTTAAATGTGCAGAAAATTGCAAAGAAAAATCTCCCATATTGCCCCTTCTGAGTGAGACCTGCTGATATTTTGAGGATATTTGTCTTTTCACTCCTCATATATGTAAATATTTGTAATAAAATTGGAATTATAAAATATATTTAGTTTTACAGCTTGCTTTTTTCTGTTAATATTTATTCTTTGAACATGTATATTTAATATTATATACTTCTTTGAAAACATTAATAGTTGCATAATAACTGCAAACTCATGAGCCACGTAGTTTATTTAACCATTCTGTGTTTTTAAATCCGTTTTTTATTGTATCTGTGTTTATAAAGAGGTAATTATTACGGCTTTGCCACCCTGAACGTGCCCGATCTCGTCTGATCTCAGAAGCTAAGCAGGGTTGGGCCTGGTTAGTACTTGGATGGGAGACCACCTAGGAATACCAGGTTCTATAGGTATTTTAAAAAAAAAAAAGGAGAGAAAGAAGCTATTGGGTAGCAGGTGGGGGAGGGATACAGTTGAGAGGAAAGGGAGCTTTTATAAAACTGGATTTTGCTTGTTCACTTGTTGATCAAATATTTAGTGAGCCTCTGTGTCAGGCCCTGTGATAGGCTCTGAGATGCAGATGTAAATCTTTTCACATTGATGATCAGATATGATGAGCAAGGGTTTGAATTAATATCATAGTGGAGATGGGGATACAAAAGACAAGAAGGATTCCCAGAGATGTTGAAATAGTGAAGTCAGTTTTTTATAGCTGGGGAAGGATTGGGGCCATGTGAGTGAGTAGGAGACATCTAAGATTACTCCCATATTTCATCTTCAGGTAATTGGGATAGATGGTGGTATCATTTATTACTATAGGGACTACACAAGGGAAGAGCAAATTTGCTTGAAGTTTTGTTTTGGGCATAGTGAATTTGAGGTGCCTGTGGGCCACTAGGGAGAAATGTCTATAGGGAAGATGGATAGACGAAGCTAAGAAGAAAGATCTGGTCTAAAGAGATGGATCTGTGCATCATTGGCACCTAGATTTTGGTCTCAAGCATAGACTAAGGACCTGGTGGAGCTGCTGTGGGAGAACATAGAGTTAAGAGGGCCAAGGATAGAATCTGGGGAATGTCAGTGGTCAAGCATTGGGAGGGGTGTAGAGAAGCATGTGACAGACAGAGAACCATAATCGGAGAGAGGGGGTGGCATTGTGGTTGCTGAAAGAATAGAAGAAAAGAAGGTTGGACAACAATATCATATGCTGTGTTGTAGAGGTCTGGGAGGAGGACCACTGGCAAGTGTCTATTGCTTTTGGCAATTAGAAGGTCATTGATAAGAGGAGTTTTAAGGGAATGTTGGAGACAGAAGGAGGTAATGGCAGAGGAATAGTGGGTACGGAAATGGTGTGTGGTACCTAGAGATGGAAGGGCAGCAGTTGGTCAGATGTGGCATAGAAGGAGGGTTTTGTTTTAATAGAGACTTGAACAGGTTTATGTGCTGATGAGAAAGACCCAGTTAAAAGAGATTGAAGTTGTTGGAGAATTGGTGATTGATTATAAAGGAAAGGACCCAAGGAGAGTGATGGGTTTGGAGCATAGGTGGAAGGATTTAACTTGGACCAGAGGGAGATACTTTCTGTGAGAAAGCATGGAGTATTTGGGAGTTGTTGCTGGTACATGGAAGTAAGTGCTTAGTTTTCTCAAGACACTGGCTGAAAATGCAGATTGGGTGGGAGATGGGCTTGAGAATGGTGTCAGGATTTGGAATATCTGTGGTGGGGAGTAGAAGATCGAAGGGACTGAGGCCCAGAGAATGATTATAGCAGCACTGTGATTCTGTGGTTAGACCTCGATTTATAGAGGTACTAATTTACATGGTTGCATGATTTCTCACCAAGACTCTGGAGCCCAGTTAAAGGAGAATTTTCTTGACTATTTACTTCCTGAGGGAAGCCTCCCATGAATGTCCTAAGTTAAATTTCTTTATTATAGGTTCTCATAGCTCTGTTCTTTCCTTCTAGTACTCATTAGAGTTGTAGTTTTGCATTTGATTTTTATAATCGTTATTATAATATACAAGTTTACCTTCCCCAGTAACTAAAAGCTTTGAGGAAAGGTATATCTGATTTTGCTTATCATTGTGCAGTGTTTGACACCTAGTAGACACTTGATAATTTTTATTGAATGAGTCAAATATAAAGATTCTCAACCAGTACAACTGTGGAACATGACTTGCTTCCATCTGAATCGTTATTGTCTGACCTGATCCTCTCCTGAAGGAGGGCAGGTGTCACCTAGTGTGGAGTAGTGGTTAATAGATCGCAGGCCCTGGAATGAAAATGCCTGGGTTCCTCCTAACCCCACTTCTAATCAGCTTCGTGACCTTGGGCAAATTCTTAATCTCTCTGTGCTCCAGTGTCCTCATCTGTAAAGTGTGGCTAGTAATAGAACCTACCTCAGGGATTGTCATAAAGCTTGCATGAGGGAATTCACAGAAAGCTTTTAGAACAGCATCTGACATGTAGAAGTTACTACTAGTGGCTTGAAAAAGCCTCCTAGGTGATTTTGGTTATCTTCTTTCCTTGAGACTCCTGGCTTTATGGTAAAAGATTAGCAGGGCAGGTACATGTTAGCATTTTATGTGTGTCCGTTCGTGGTCATATATTGAATATTGATCTTCAAGGGAAACAAGAGAAATCCCTGGACCATGATGGTCTTTTTGATCCAGTGGCACCCAGAAACAAAACCATTCTTGGTCCTGTAGGAGTATCACTAAGAAATAGAGGAAACACCATATGACTTGTCATTTTGGTAGCCATCCTATATGAAGGATTAGTGAATGCTATCTGTTTTACTCTTGCCATGGTAAACTTTATTATTTGTTTCCCTTGCAGAGGAGGTCGCCAAGTTGGAGAAGCATTTGATGCTTCTCCGACAAGAGTATGTCAAGCTGCAGAAGAAATTGGCAGAGACAGAGAAGAGATGTACTCTTTTGGCTGCGCAAGCAAACAAGGAAAATAGCAGTGAGTCCTTCATCAGCCGTCTGCTGACAATTGTGGCCGACCTCTATGAGCAGGAACAGTATAGGTGAGCTCCTGGACACAGGACCAGTTTGGGGAAGCTGGCCCTTTTGCTTTATTCTCAGGCCACGTTGCAACTTCTCTCTTACTGACTTTCTTCTCAAGTTTATTTCTCTTTAATTGGGATATTAGCAAACCTTTAGTTTTTAGAATGTAAGCTCCTTGAGGCAAGGTTTTGGCTCATCTTCAGCACAGAGCTTGGAGTCATGGTGATAGTATCACTAATACAGACAGAAATTAGCTTTCATGTTCAGGGATTCAGAGAGAAGTCATTTTCTCTTGGGATGGTTAAAGAAGGAGTCTTGGAACTATTAGGCAGTTTAGCATGACGATTGAGCGTAGACTCTGGAACCACACAGCCTATGTTAAAAGCTCAGTTGGCCATTCATTATATATGTGAACAGGGTTACATGATGTACTTGAGGTTCTTAATCTGTAAAATGGGGAAGTAATACTACTACTTTCTTTACGATTGTTATGAAGATTAAATTAATAAATACATGTTTTAAGAACTTAGAACAGTGTCTGGCACATAGTAAGTGCTCAGTTGTTAGCTATCGTTCTTGAGTTTTGAGGTAAATATTAAAGACTAGGTAGGACTTAATAGAAAAGACAGTGATATTACCAGTAGAGGGAGTGGCTGAACATGAGAACATGCAGAGGATTTAGGGTACATGTTCACGTAGGGGAACACTGAGAGAGGTGGGAAAGGTAGGGTGGATTATATTGGGAAGCCAAGATGAGGAATTTGGACTTGATCCTCTAGGAGATGTAGAACAGAGTATTTCTGAGTTGTAAGACTGTCATAATCAAAGTAGTATTTTAGGAAGATTAACCTAGTAACATCATATAGGTAAAATTATAAAGAGAAGAGAGCCAGAGAGCTGCTGGATGTTGTTGTAAATAGCCAAGTCCAGAACTGATGGAGGAGTGAATTGAGATGATCTCCCTAGTAGCCAAATCCTTCATTCTATGCATATTCACACATCCATGTTTCTTTTCCACACCCACGAAGAAACATGGATGTGTGAATATGCATAGAATGAAGGATTTGGTTACTAGGGAGATGGATGATTGGACTAGATAAGACTTGGTAAAATTTCAAAATAAATTTTAACATTTAAAATAGGTTAAAATCCATAACTGCCATCTACCACCTTAATCATTTCTTAAAAAAAGAAAAATTTAATACCAAAAAAATAGGAAATATTATACTCTGATTAAAGGCCAGCCTTTTAAATTGAATGGGTATAGGTACTTGTAAAATATAGTTCATTGTCTTTTTTTTAATTTTCCTTTTTTTTTTCCCCAAGGACAAGTGAAAACTTTTATTTCTACTGGCTCAGGCTGAGAAGCCTGACATATTTCTCTTAGAGGCAGTTTCTCCCATTCTCCAAGGTTCTTACCCATTAGTACTCCCTTTACTTATTTTTTTTTCCAGCTTTATTGAAATACAGTAAACAGTCTACGGCCATTCCACCCTGAACACGCCTGATCTCGTCTGATCTCGGAAGCTAAGCAGGGTTGGGCCTGGTTAGTACTTGGATGGGAGACCACTTAGGAAGACCAGGTGCTGTAGGTGTAAAAAAAAAAAAAAGAAATATAATACACAATTAGTTTCTCATATTTATATTGTACAAGTCAATGAGTTTTTTTTCCAATTATAGTTGGCATACAATAATATACCAGTTTCAGTTGTACAGCATAGTGATCAGAGATCCACATAACTCACAAAGCAGTCACCCACTAAATCTAGTACTCCTCTTCCCTCTTACATATTTATTACAACATTATTAACCATCTTCCCCATGCTAAACTCTACATCTCCATGTCTGTTCTGCAACTATCCATTTGTACCTCTTAATCCCTTTGCCTTTTTTTCTCTAATTCCCCCAGCCCCCCTCCCATCTAGTAGCCCTAAAATATTCTCTGTATCTACATGTTTATTTCCGCTTTTGTTTTTGTTGTTGATTTTGTCCTTTAGATTCCACATGTATATGAAATACTGCGATATTTGTCTTTCTCTATCTGACTCATTTCATTCAGTGCAATACTCTTTAGGTCCATCAAGGCAATATCTTGGTTTCCATTCCCTTCCTTTCAGTGTGCATGTTTCTTTTAATCTGAAGTGTGTCTCTTGTAGGCAGCATAAGTAGGGGTCTTGTTTTCTTATCTATTCAGCCACTCTATCTTTTGGTTGGAGCACCTAATTCTTTTCCATTTGAGATACTTGTTGATAGGAATGTAGTTATTACCACTCTTTATTCCTGTTTCGATACATGATTTTGCTTCTCAAAGAACCCCTCCAACATTTCCCGTAATACTGACTTGGTGTTGATGAATTCCTTTTGCTTATCTTTGTCTGGGAAGCTCATTATCTGTCCTTCGACTCTAAATGATAGCTTTGCTGGATAAAGTATTGTTGGTTGTAGATCCTGGGTTTTCATCACATTGAATATGCTGTGCCAAGCCTTTCTGACATGCCAGTCTTATGGGTGCTCCCTTGTAGGGAACTAACCGCTTTTCTCTTGCTGCTTTTAAGATTCTCTTTGTATTTAACTTTTGGCATTTTAATTATGATGTGTCTTGGTGTGGGCCTCTTTGGGTTCCTTTTTCTTGGGACTCTGAGCTTCCTGGGGTTGTATGTCTATTTCCTTCACCAGGTGAGGGAAGTTTTCCATCATTATTTCTTCAAATAGCTCTTCAACGTCTTGTTTTCCTTCAGGTACTCCTATGACACAGATATTTTTACATTTAATAGTGTCCGTAGGCTCCTTAAATTATTATATTCTTGGCTTCTTTTTTCTTGCTCTTCTGCTTGGATGTTCTTGGCTTCTCCATCCTTTATATCGGTGGTTTGATCTTCCTCTTTATCCACTCTGTTGATTCCCTCTAATATACTCTCCATCTCAGATCATGTGTTCTTCATCTCTGACTCGTTCTCTTTTATAATTTTCATTTCCATTTTTATGTTTTTATCTCTTCGTTAAAGTTCTCACTGAGTTCGTCTACACTTCCCCTCAGTTCATTGAGCATCTTAATAACCAGTGTTTTGAACTCCGCATCTGTTAGATTGCTTGACTCCATTATTCTGGGGTCTCTGTTCTGTTCTCTCATATGGTTTCTGCTTCTTTGTGTTCCCATTTTGGCTACCTTTTTCTGTGTCCATTTCTGTGTACTAAGCAAAGCTCCTAAGTCTGCCGGTCTTAGTAGTGTGGCTTTGTGTAGTTGGTGTCTAGTGGCACAGTCCTGAAAGGGGTTCAGCTGCAGGCCAAGTTTAGCCCCAGCCCGTGCCTCTCCGAGGCCACCTGTTAAGATTCAACAAACAATCTCCAGATGCAGTGCTTATAGTTGCCTCAAGAAACCACACTGGAAACCGAGGCCAGCTGCTGCACCAGTGTGGCGTCTTGGCACTGCTCAGCAAGGAGCACCTGAATGGATGAGGACACACCTGAATGTGGCTAGAGTGGGGCCAGGAGTTGAAGGGGGCAGAGTTTCAGGGAATCTTCTGGGCGGAGTGACCTCTGTTATCCAATTTGATGACATCTTGGTTATGGCGGTGCTGTGTCTGCACACTAGGAGGGTGGAGGGTTCTACAGAGTAGCGATGGACACTGCAGGCACTACTGTCCAGGAGTGAGCCTCGCCTCCGGCTCTCACTCCGACAACTCAGTGTCCTCTTGTAAGTCCCTGGTGTTCCCTGCAGAACCAACCCGGCGCTGGTTGTCAGAGCAACAGGTCCGTCACTGCGAAAGTCCTCTCGTGGACACGGCCTCTTTAAGAGGCTTCTGCTGCAGCCCCTACCACAGCCTCAGTCCCACTCAGCCAGTGGGACTGGGCAGCCTTCTACCTTCTCCCCCTCCTACCTTCTCCTGTTGCAGGTTGATTAATTATTTCTCTCCCTAGTTGTGGTGCTTCTGTTTGTCTAGATCCCAGGTGACTTTCCTTTGTGTTTGCTCTGTGTTTCTGTCACAACTTTGATTTGGTCACAAGAGGGATAAAGAAAGCCTCTATCATCTACACCATTTTTATTTCCCAGCACTTTTTTAATTACTTATCAATTAATTGCATTCATTATACTGTTGTCCTTCTAAGAGACAATGGGAAAGAGACTAGGCTGTTTTCCATTCTGTTCTCTTCTTACCTACCTAGTCAACTGTGGTATGATCTCATGGCTACTGTGGGTCTCTCTCCATCTTCTAAAACTTGTCCTTTATCTAAAGAAGATTTACTACACCTGTGTTATCTACAGTTGACTGGTGGGGAACGGAGCATTCAGAGGACTGAGCTTTTGAAATGGAGTAACTGAATTGGAAAATCAGTTTCTAAAGCAGATGCTCTTTTACCAATTTTGTTGAAGAATTTAAATAGTATTGTTATGTGCTGCTCAGTAACTGGAGTAACTGAAGTTGGTGTTAAAATTTTTAAATTGAGAAATGTGGATGAAATTGGTACATTTATTTTTACTTAAGTTCAGGAAAAGAGTTTTGTCCCATAAGATAGCTAAAAATGATGATTACATGTAGTTATTTCATTCATTTTTTTAGCAACCAAGCTTTTAATTTATTCCTATTAAAATGTTTGATCGAGAAAGTCTAGCAAGAAGCTCTTTATTCTTTTTGTCCAGTAACAACATCCTAGAACTCATTTTGAAAGGAAACAGTCTTTAATCGACTAAAATGAAATGGGAAAAAATTACTAGTTTCTACATACAGTCCTCATAGACTTATCCAATTTTCCATTTTTGAATTGTATTTTTAAAAAGCTATCATTAGAAATTATTAGTGAAATCCTTTATTCCTTTTGGTATGTTCAACTACAAAAGAGAAAAAAATTTGACCTGATATTCATGGATAGTTGTAGGAATTTTATAGAGACATTTAGTTTTATAATTTTTGTGGGTAAAAGACTTGTGGCTGAAATAGTAAACAGTGAATATTCACTTAAGTTATTAGATTAATAGTTGATAAGTAAATTTAGAGTTTAAAAATTATATATGCTTTGTAAATAGCCAGCTCTTTGTTTTCATTAAATTTTTAAAACTTTATGTAGGATGTGATTTGAAACAGAATTTTATGTTCTGTTTTAAATGGAATATTAATCCCATTTCTTCATTTATTGGTTAATAACGTTTTACTATGTTAACAGTAGTTTATAATAATTCAAATAATAAGGACCCTATTACTCTTTTAATCTAACATAATTAGTTGCAGCTAGGTTTTTAATAGAACTAGAATTGTTGATATGCTTACATAATTATAAAGTATGTTCTAGACAGTGCTTTTGTGGGGTAAAATGTCTGCATCAAGCATTGTATAGAAACAGTATTCTATGTGGGTCTCCTTTTAAGTGGATGAGTTAATTCATGTAATAGTTTTTTTTCTTTTTTCTCATGTAATTTTGTGTATTTAGTTTCTAAAGGCTTTCCAACCTAAAAATATTTTAAAAGGAAGTATGAAAACAAACAAAAAAATGTCTAAATACAAGCAGGATGATGATGATAATTAATGGCTTTGGATTGCTGCCAATATAGCCATATGGCACATGTTGTGTTAGCTCAGTAGGTCATTCTTAGGTTTTTGTTAACTGCCCACATGCTTTCCTCTGTTAGCATTTGATATTGCAGAGTTAAGCATAAACAACTATTTGGAAAGCTCTTTTCACGTAATGGTATGTCATAAGTATGGAAAACATGTTTGAAAGAAAGGTTTCTTCTACTGTATTTCTTTATAAATCATTGAGTAAAAGATGGCCAGTAATAGGTCTGAATGTTTTCTGGTGAGAACAGGAGGCTAGATATTGGGTTTCGTATACGTGACTAATTTATCAAAGCTAATTTGTTCATCATTTTTCTGTTGAACCTTGCTTGAGCATTAATATGATATGAAGTTTAGCAGCATTGTAGTTTCATAGCTGCCTTCACAATCTTTAAGCTTTCTTTCTCCTGATGATTTATCTTCATTCTGCATAAAACCTTTTCTACATTTTATATGAATATTAATCATCCTGTTTAACTTGTAGGTTCACCACTGTAAGAAATCCTATTAGAGGTTGTTTTTAAAGCAGAACATCCCGTGTGAACTAAAACTGGAATTTAGAAATAGAAAACATGTCTAGCAACATATTGTAAACTCGACCCATAAGAATTCAGTGGTAGCATAGAGAAATAGTTTTGCTGTGATTTTTTTTTCTTTTGCACATGCATGTTGATCAATACTTATATATTTGTCAGCTGTGAATTCTAGCCATATCTAGTTATGACTTTTTTGTTTTTATATTTGTGGATATGTTTTCTTCATCAGTGATCTGAAGATAAAGGTTGGGGGCAGGCACATCAATGCTCACAAGTTTGTCCTGGCGGCCCGCAGTGACAGCTGGAGTCTGGCCAATTTGTCTTCCACCAAGGAGCTGGACCTGTCAGGTGAGCCTCTGAGCAGTTGGAGACTTAAAACTGCCAGCACAAGAAGTCTTGGCAGAAGGTTATGGTGTGTCATTTTGAAATGTTTGTGGAACAATGAAAGTGGAATACTTATCAATCGATAGTGACCATGAACTAGTTAAATAATTATGAATTAGTAAACTTTGTGAATACCTCTGTTTACTACCTGGCTAATAAATAGTAAATATTTAAATGTGCCTGAACTTTCTTATTGTAAACAATACGCATGGTTTGATCCCTGCTGTAAGTTTTACTTTCTAGAGTGATCCTCTGCAGAGCAGTTCTTTTGTGGCTTTGGTAGATGAGGCAGGCACCTACTAATAAAATAGTTGATAATACAGCTATGACATCTTTACTTTTCTTTCTAAAATTTATATTTGAAGTGTATTATGGGGAGAGTTCCAAGGAGGTGATGGCATATATGGACCTGTTCATGTTTAATTGTGCGTTTTGTCCAGAAGTCCTGCTGAAATGCCTGGGTGGGTGTAGGTATGATTGCCTAAATCTGGACTTGCAGCAGCTGAAACTTCCCAAGAAGCCTGTGTGTTATGCAATATGTGGAAGCACTGATACTGCTTGGCTGGCCAGCAGTTTGAGGAAAATTGGAAATAGGCTCTTGTAAACAAGTGTATAAATAGCGTAAAAGCTATGTTTTAAATGGTTGAACTCTTTCCACACTAATGGACTTGATCTAATCATTTTATGGCTTTATTGGTATTTCGTTCTCAAAATTATTCCATTAATATCACAAATGCTGATATCACAAATGTTGAGTGGCAGGCACTTTTCAAGATGTTTGGGATACAGCAGTGAATGGAATTAAATTCCTATTTGCATGGAACTTATATCTTAGAATGGTTGACTTTCTAAGCTCCATATTTTCTTTTGAAGTTCTCATATAATTGGTTATTTCTTAAAATTCAAAATACACAACTTTAATTCTTTCATTATTAAAGAATTTTAGCACATGTTGACAAAGATACAATAGGCATTATAAAGTATTTAAAACATTTGGATATATGTTTTATATAAATCATATATCATACCTTGTTCAAAAAAGTAAAAAGTTTTTGCCTGATGTGATGCACTGACAAAGGCAGTCACTTTTGTAGGATTCTTGACCATAAATGCATAACCTTAATCTAATTATGAGAAAGTAGCAGACAAACCCAAATTGAAGAACAGTTCCTCAAAATAACTGGCCCTGTTACTCAAAGACATTAAGGTCATGAAAGATAAGGCTTAAATTCTTAAAGATTGGAGGAAACTAAGGAGCCATGACAACTAAATGCATTGTGGAATCTTCAGTTGGATTCTGGACCATAGAAAGGACATTGGGAAAATTGGCAAAATTTGTAAAGGTCTCTGATCCGTTAATAGTATTGTATCGGTCCTAAATACCTGGTTTTGATAATTGTACTATGGTTATGAGATGTTAATGTTAGAGAAAGAAGGAAGAGTAAAGGGTATGTATAATGGAACTCTACAACTTTTCTGTAAGTCTGAAATTATTTCAGAGTATAAAGAGAAAAGGCATATATTTGTTTTATTTCTTATTAAGTGTGAAGTTATAAATTTCATCAACTGGGAAGAAAATATAACTGTTAGCTCAACACAGTATAACAAATCTTAAGACCAGGAGGAGAGCCTTTTGTGAAATAAAACACTTTGTTTCAGGCAAAATGGTTTGTTTATTGCCTCTCTATAGCACTTTAGCAATAGCAGCTAACATTGTGAGAGGTTCCAGTTCATTAGAATAGCTGTTTTGAAGCTAGAATTTCTTGAATGCTTTCTCCAGCAAAGATCTTCTGGTTCTCTGGCATAAGAGTTTATGGTGAGTCATTCAGCTTTCCTGGAATGTGTCCTGGGTTCATGCCCAAGAACAGAAAGCATCCTTCTTCCATTCTGGTTAGGAAAGCTGTGCACTAAAGCACCACCTGGGAGGTTGCCTTTTGCAGTGACAATAGCATAGATTCCCTGCGCTGTGCTGAGGCACACTAAGGTGCTACAGCAGACTCACAGGGGATCTGCATGACATTTTAAGTTTTCAAGAGAAACACAACAATGCTCCACATCTGTTGAATGCCATGTGAACTATTATTAGGGTTGTTCAGTTCCAGTATTAGGTCATGCTGCGTTCCTTTTGATGATGTCTATGGTATTTTAAAAATATGTTATTTGATATTCCTCTCCTGAAGGATAGCATGACTAAACTCTAATGGTTAGATTGGGGTAGAAGTGACAACATTTTACTTCGGAAATAGGTTCATGGAAGGCATTGTGACTTCCTTCCTTCCTTTGGAAGTTAGCTACTATGTAATGAAGATATTCAAATAGCCTTGTGACCTCCTGCTAATAGCTAAGAACCCCTCTTAGAGCTTCAAAAGTCTGTTTTTGCAAATGTTTTTATGCTTGATATTGTCCCACAGATCCTTTAAACTATCCTCATTTAAAAAAAATTTTTTTTTTGTTTTTGCTGTTCGAATTGGATTTTTTCTGCTTCCTTGTCTGCCAAATCACTGATTCAATCCTCTGCTTCATCTAATCTGCTGATTTCATCTAATGTATTCTTCATTTCATTTATTCATTTCTGACTGGTTCTTTATGTTCTTTTCTTTTTGTTGAAGTTCTCACTGAAATCATCTATTTTTTACCCCCTAAATTCATTGAACAGCCTTATAACCAGTGTTTTGAACTCTGCATCTGGTAGAATGCTTGTCTCAATCTTCTTTAGTTCTTTTTCTGGATTTTTGTCCTTTTCTTTTATTTGGGACATGTTTCTTTGTCTCATCATCTTGGCTGCCTCCTTGTGTTTGTTTCTATGTTTTACATAGATCTGTTATGTGTCCCGGTCTTGGCAGAGAGGGGCCTTATATAGTAGGTATCTTTTGTCGCCCAGTGGCCCAGACTTACTGTTCACCTGAGCTGCTCCAGGAGTGCCCTTGTGTGGTTTGTGTGTGCTCTCCTGTTGTAGTTGAGCCTTGATTGCTGTTGGCACATCAGTAGGTGGGATTGACCCCTCAAGCTGACTGGCTGTTAGGGTTGGCCATAGCTACAGTGGACAAGCTATTGTATGGAGGCTGACCCCACAGAGCAGGAAAGCCCTACCCTTAAAGCCAGATAATTTAGTTCCTCCCCATGTCTCCCTGGTGCTTTTCAAGCTGCTGTCTCGTCTCTGAAGTTTAAGGTGAATGTTTGTGAGTGAGTCTGAGCTTGGGCCCTTTAGGAGGATGCCTGGCTCTACAGGCATCTCACCTGGACTGCGCGTCCCAGGTGATTTTTATAGCCAGCTGTTGTGGAAACTCCTCTTCTTGGCACTGGTGCTCCAGGCCATGGGACTGGGACCCCTCACTCCTCAGTGGGGACTTCCACAGCTGAAATGTCCCTCCTGATTTCTTAACCACCACATGTGGCTGTGGGACCAACCCATTTCACATCTTCACCTTCCTTTCAGTCTGAATGTGGCTTCTTTATATCTTCAGTTATAAGGGTTCTGTTCTGCTAGTGTTCGAGTGGTTCTTAAGGGCTGTTGTTCTGTAATTTAATTGTAATTTTGATGTGGTTTTGGGAGGAGACCAGCACCATGTTCACCTACTCCTCCATCTTGACCATAAGTCCTAATAATAGCAAATTTTTGCTAGCATTTACTGTTTGGTGGTAGTGTTCTGAGTACTTTATATGTGCTAACTCATTTATCTTTAGAACAACACTTATGAGGTAAGTATTGTTGTTTATTTTCACTTTATAGATGAGGAAACTGTGAAGCACACTATTAAATAACTTACCCAAGGTCACACAACAGTGTTTGAGCTGGGATTTGAACCCAGGCAGTTTGGTTGCAGAATCCATGCCATTAACCACAGTGCTGTGCTGCCTCTCACTTTTGGTTTCTTTTTCTTTCAACTTTATTGAGATATAAAGGAAGTGAAATAAAATACCTACATAAAAATGTATAATTTGATCAGTTTGACATAATTGTGAAACTATCACCACGTGCAGTAACATTTAATCTTAAAAGTTTCCTCATGTCTCTTTTTAATCTGTTTTTCCATCATCTTCAGGCAACCACTGATTTACTTTCACTCATTGTAGATTAGTTTACATTTTCTGGGCTTTTATAAAAATGGAATTATAGAGCACATAGTTTCTTTTGTCTCACTTCATTTACTCAAAGATTTTGAGATTCATCTAAAATCACAGACTGTTGTGATTTCAATTGTTTATTCTTTATTATTGTTGAATAGTATTCCATGTATTAATATACCACAGTTTGTTTTTTTCATTTACCTCTTGATGGATTTTTATATTCTTTCTTGTTTTTAGCTATTGAAAATAAAATTACTATGCTCATTGTATATATGTCTTTGTGTAGGCATATGTTTTTGTTTCTCTTGGGTAAATATTTGGGAGTAATTATTTAATATGAAGAAACTACCAAACTGTTTTTCAAACTGACATATCACTTTACATTCTCATCAACAGTGTGTGTAAGAGTTCCAGTGGCTCTGCAATTCACTAGCATTTGGTATGGTCAGGTTGTTTTTTGTTTATAATTTTAGCTATTCTAATGGATGCGGAATGTACTATGATTTTATTTCGCATTCCTCTGATGATGAATAATGTTGAGCATTGTTTCAAGTGTTATTGACTATTTTAAGAGTTCTGTATATAATCCGGATACAAGTCATTTGTTTGAAAGTGAGCATTCTTGACTTATTCCTGATCTCAAAGGGGGACCATGACATCTTTAATCAATACGAAAATATTAGTTGGTTTTTCATAGATGTGCTTTATCAATTTGAGTGTTCTTAGTTTTTTAAGATTTATATGAATTAGTTTTGAATTTTGTCACTGTTTCGTGTCTACTTAAATGATTGTAGAATTTTTCTCTTATGCTATTAATATAGTAAATTACATTGATTTTTTTCAAATGTTAATCTTGTATTTCTGGGATAAGCTCTGTTTGGTTATTAATATTATCTTTTTATATATGTTGTCAGATCCTGTATGCTAATATTTTGTTAAGGATTTTTACATCGGTAATCATGAGGGATATTGGTATGTAATTTTCTTTTTTGTAATGTCTTTGGTCATGTGAAATTTTGCACTTAGGGTTATGTTGGACTCAAAATGAGTTTGGGGGTGATCCTCATTCTCTGTTTTCTGAAAAAGTTTTGTAAGATTGATGTTATTGTTTCTTGATTGATAGAATTTATCACTGAAATCATCTAAGTCTGGAGTTTCCTTTTGGGAAAGGTTTTTGAGAAATTTTTAAGTAGATTTAGGGATGTTCAAATTTTTTTCTTAGTTTTGGAAAGCTATATTTTTCAGAAATTTGTCCATTTCATCTAATTTGTTGAATTTGCTGGTATAAAGTTGCTTGTAGTTTTCTCTTATTATTTTTTTAGTGTCTAGGGCAGCAACTCCTTTTTCATTCCTGGTCTTGGTGATTCATGTTTTCTCTTTCTTTCCTGATAGTCTAGTTATAAGTATGTCAGTTTTATTGATCTTTTTAATTTTGGCTTTGTTAATTTTAGCTTTTTAAATTTTCTCTATTGTCTGTTTTCTATATTATTGATATCTGTCTATTCTTCTTACTTTGGATTTACTTTACTCTTTTTTTTCTAATTTTTTAACATGGAACCTTGGATAATTTATTTTAGATCTTCTTTTCTAGTAAGAGGACTTAAAGCTGTAAGTTCCTCTCAGCACTGCTTTAGCTGCATCCTGTGATTTTTGATATATTTTCATTGTCATTTAGTTCAAGATATGTTCTAATTTTCCTTGTGATTTCTTCTTTCACCCAGGAATTATTTTGAAGTATGTTGCTTAATTTCCGGATATTTGGGGCATTTCCTAGATACTTTATTATTACTGATTTCTAATTTAATTTTGTTTTTGTTAGAGAACACACTTTATATGATTTTGATCCTTTTAAATTTATTGAGACTTGTTTTATGGCTCAGCATATGGTCTGATTTGGTGAGTATATGTCTACTTGGAAAGAAAATATATTCAGCAGTTGGATGTAGTGTTCTTTAAATGTCAGATCAAGGTGTTTGATAATGTTGTTCAGACCTTCTATATATTCTTTTTCTTTTTGTCTAGTTCTGTCAGTTTCTTAAAGGTGGGTATTAACATCTATAATTTCAGAATTGTCAAGTTTTCCCTTTAATTTTGTCAATTTTTGCTTCATATATTTTGGGCCTTCATCCTTATAATGTACACATTTATAATTATGACATCATAATGAATTGTGGCTTTTATCATTTTGAAATAATATTTATATCTGGTAATACTTTTTGTCTTAAAGTCTTTTATCTGATATTAAATAGTTACTGCAGCCTTGGTATGCTTACTATTTTCATGGTATCTCTTTTCCTGTTTGTTTACTTTCAATATATCTGGCTTTTATATTTGAAGTATATCTCTTGTAGGCAGCATATAGTGAGGTCTTGCTTTATCATCTCTTCTTTTTAACTTGAGTGTTTAGATCATTAAATTTAATGTGATTATTTTGAACGATAAGGCAACCGTTTTATTTGTTTTCTGTTTGTCCCCTCTTTTTATTCAGTGTACTCATTTTCTTGCCTTCTTTTGGATGATTTGAATGTTTAGTATTTTATTTAAATTTATCTTTTGACTTTTTGACTATACGTATCTCTTTGTATTATTGTTTTGTGGTTAATCTAGGGCAAAGTTCCTCAACCTCAGCACTGTTGATATTTTGGCTAGATAATTCTTTGTTGTGGGAGCTGTCCTGTGCATTGTAGGTTATTTAGTAATATCTCTGGCACTTAATGCCAATAGCACTCCCCCAGTTTTGACAACCAGAAATATTTCCAGACATTGCCAGATGTCCCTTGGGAGGCAAAATTGGCATGATTGAGAACCACTACTCTAGAGATTATGATACATATATTTTCCCCTAATCTTTTATAGTGTGTTTATAATCTATTTGTGCTATACCATGTAAAATGTAAGAACCTTGCAACTATAATGATCCCTTTAACACCTTCACCACTAACTTTTATGTCGTAGTTGTCATAGATATTACATGTACATACACTGAAAATCCCACTAGTGTTTTAGATTTTGCTCTTAATAGTCATACATACTATTGGAAACTTAAGAGAATAAAAAGCCATTTATATTTACTCAGATATTTCCTTTTCTGTTGTTCTTCCTTCATTCTTCAAGATCCAGATTTCCTTCTGGTATTATTTCCCTTCAGCCTGAAGAACTTCCTTTAGCATTTCTTATAGACCAGATCTGCTAGTGACAAAGTCTCTTCCTTCATCTGAATATGTCTTTATTTTGTCTTCATTTCTAAAGGATATTTTCCCTGGATGTAGAAACCTGAGTTGACAGTTCTTTTTTTTTTTAAAGCACTTTAAAGATGTTTTTCCACTGTGTTCTGGCCTCTAGTTTTTGATAAGAAGTCTGCAGTCACTGGAATCTTTTCCCTATATGTAATGGTCATTTTGCTCTAGTTGCTTTCAAGACCTTTTCTTTTCTTTATTTTATGTTTTAATTGTGGTAAAATAACATATAACATAAAACTTACCATCTTAAACATTTTTAAGTGCTCAGTTCAGTAGTGTTAAGTATATTCACATTGTTGTGCATCCAATCTCCAGAACTTTTTTATTTTGCAAAACTGAAACTCTGTACCCATAAACAACTCCCATTTCTCCCTGTCTGTGGTCCCTGGTAGCTAACAATCTACTTTCTGTTTCTATGAGTTTGACAACTTTTATTACCTCATATAAATGGAATCATACAGTATTTGTCTTTTTGTGACTTATCTCATTTAACATAATGTCCTTAAGGTTCATCTGTGTTGTAGTATATGTCAGGATTTTCTTCCTTTTTAAGATTGAATAATATTCCTTTGCATCTATATACCATATTTTTATTCATCCACTGATGGACATTTGCATTGCTTCCACATCTTGGCTATTGTGAGTAATGCTATGAATATGGTTGTATACATATCTCTTTAAGATCTCCTTTCAATTTTTTTGGATGTATACCCAGAAGTGGAATTGATGGATCATATAATAATTCTATTTTTAATTTTTTGAAGAACTGCCATACTATTTTTCATAGGGACTGCACCATTTTATGTTTCCACTGGCAGTGCACAGAGTTCCAGTTTGTCCACATCCTTACCAACACTTGCTATTTCCTGGGTTGGATTTTTTTTGACAATGGGTGTTCTAGTGGATGTGAGGTAATCAAGATATGTTCTTTGTGTTTAGTTTGCAGCAGTTTTATTATGATGTGTCTAGATATGATTTAGTTTTTCGCTGGAGTTCCTTGATCTTGAATCTAAAAACTAATCTCTGTCACCACATTTGGACAGTTCTTGACCATCATTTCTTCAAATATTTTTCTTCCTTGATCTTTTTCTTCTCTCTTTCTGAGACTCCATTGACGCTTTTACTAAACCTTTTGTTACTATCCCACAAGTTTCCTTGAGGTTCTTTTTTCCTCCCAGTCTTTTTAAACTGTCTGTTCTTTAGATAGGATAATTTCTATTGATCTGTCTTTCAAGTTTACTGACTTTTTCTTCTGCCATTTTCATTCTGCTGTTTAGCCCATGGTGTGAGTTTTTATAATGGATATTGTAGTTTTTATTTCTATAATTTTCATTTGTTTTTATAGCTTATATGCCGAAAAGTCATACCTTTTAATTTGAAGTGTGTTTTCCTTTATCTTCTGGAGCATCATTAAACCTATATCTAGGTCATCTTGGGGTTAGAATATGTCGATTTTCTTTTCCCTTGAGAAATGGTCATTTTTCTTTTTTTTCTTTTTTACTATTATCAAATGATTTTGGATTGTATCCTGGACATTGTGATTGTGTTATATAGATTCTGAGTCCTGTATAATCCTCTGGAAAACGTTGAAGTCCTTAGGCTCAGACTGCAAGTTCTATTTCACTTTCTGTGGGTAGTGGTTCAGATATCACTTCAATTTTTAAAGCTAGGTTGGGACTAATTCATGCATGAGCAGCTAGAAGTAAGCCAGAGACCTCTGTGGGTTCATACACAGAATTAGGAGATCACCTTCTCTGGCTCCTTTTCCTAGTCCATCTGGCCAGAAAGCTGGAATTTTATTGGAGTTTTAGGCATCCCCAAGGTCACCACAGGAGTGTTGCTCCTCTACTCTCAGGGCAAAGCCATAGAGCGGAAAAAAAAATCTGGAAACTCATGCAGTGTGGTTGCTTCTTCAAGTTTTGCCCGCCCATACAATTCAGGGGCTTTTGTTTACATTTTAGAATCCTCAGATAGTTGTTTTTTTGTACTCTGTCTAGTGTTTTTAGCTATGGTTGGTTGAAATAGAATGGGGTCGTTACACTGCTATAATAGAATTAGAACCTCTATCCTAATATTCCTTTTTGACGTGGATTATTTAGAAGTATGGTTTGAGGGGGTGGTTATTTTTATTTATAAGAAGTTATATTTAAGATTGTGTCCTTGAACTGATTAAAGAGGATTTTTTACTGATTAAAGATGCAGCCTATCATGATTTTTTTAATTTTATGAATCAAAAACTATAAAGTAGACGAAGAAAAACAGTTGGAAACTCAGACAATTTAATTAAATGAGTCATAGCAGGAGATTCAAAACACCTTTCTCAGCTTTTGACAAATTAAATAGAATATTTATGTAACAAAATTAATTTCCTTAGTATGTTTCATTTAGTGGTTAATTACATACAGAAAAGACATTCTTTTCAAATGTCTTATAAAATATTTATTTAAAATAAAAAAAATAATAAAATATTAGGCCACATAGAAAATCTCAAATTCCCAAAAATGTGACTATATGTATCTTGGACTACAGTGAAGTCAGAAGTTTGGGTGTTATTTTTCTTTTCACCCTCACAATTGCAGATTTTTACCAGCTTGTGTGCTGGACCTTCTGAGGGGCACACTGCCTCTAAGTAGCACATACACCATGCAGATCATAGAGGTCACCTGGTTTCACTTCTTAGCGTCTAACTCCTTTTAAAGGTAACTCCCGGTTTATGGAGTTACCTGACTTTTTTTTTATCTGATTTTTACAACCACTTGCTTAAGTAGATTGGAAGCAGATAGACTTTATGATTTGCCTAAAAGTTCACAGTTGGAAGCACATACCCTCCATCTGATTCAGTGTTCTCTGCAGCCTTATACCACTGGCTGATTAATATGAGTCTCAAAATGGATTATTCTCAGTATATTTTGGAGATTAAGGAGAGAGTCAAGGCAGGAGTTGGAAAGCTTGGATATCACTTAAACTTTATTTGAAATTTTGCAGACCTCCAGGAAATCCCTGCTGGTGGTAGTTTTGAAGAAAATTATTTAGGTTTTGGTATATCAGTTGTACAGGTTAAGTTTATTGATTTGGACAATTGAGGGAGAGTTATTAAAGGAAATCAGCCAAATTTTAAAACAGAATGAAAGAAACTATTACAGAGAAAGTGTTTGAAGGTAGTGGTGTTGTGGGTGCTCTCATCATTAGAAATAAGCTATTTTTCCAAGATAAGGCTGTATAAGAGGAGTACTATATATAGTTTTGGCATTTGGGGTGACACTGGACAAATCACATAACTTACATATATTTTTCTTTTCATTAAAAGACCACTGAGATATTAAACCCAATTTACAAAGTTAGCTCAGAAATTCATTTTATTTCCAAGATCTACTCTATGTACCTTAGTTTTAGCTGAAGTACTTCAAGTTGATTGTTTAAATAAATAGATTCTCATCTGATTTTAAACTATTTTCTCTCTCTTAAAACATTTAAAAAGTGCAATTACTCCATTACCAGGAAAGAGAGAAGAGAAAAAATAAACCTTAACATGATCACTATTAGCATCTTGGTTTACTTTCACTGTTTTTTTTTTTCATTATGCTTTTTTCTTTCTTTTACTATCTGGCTATTTTAGAAGATAATAGTAAATCAATGTGGTTGCAAGTAAATCAGGGACACTCACTTGACATTAACTTCCTTCAACTCTTTCCTCCCCACTATTGTTGGAAGGGAAGGGGTTAATAGAAGCTAATTAGTTGTTGCCTAATTACTGAGTTAATAAGATGTTACTGGTCCATGTTGCATCTTTCTTAGATAATCAAGCATTGAGTAGCTTCTTAATCCTTAATAAGTATCAATATCATGTTGAGGATTTATTAGAACACAAATGCAGGGGGCCCAACCCCGGAGTTTCCGATATAGTAGATCTGGCATGGGCCTGAGAATAAGAATTTCTAATAAGTTCCCAGATGATACTGATTCTCCTAGCCCAGGACCACACTTTGAGAATCTCTGGTGTAGATCATGATTTTATGTGATCCTCTAACCATCACTGTCCTTATTCTGGTTAATCAAGAATTGACTCTTCATTGAAATCAAAGTTTAGATATTTTATACTACGATTTTCATCCCAAGTTGTTGTAGAGTCTTTAACTTAAAAAATTATACATGTTCATTAAGTAAAAATCAGGGGAAAAATAAGCTAAATGAAAAATTAGTTGTGAATTCCATCAGGGTTGATATTTTAGTGCGGTGTATATCCTTCTAATCTCAGTAGATAGACAGGTGGGCAGTTTATCTATTGCCTACTCCCCCGAGGTCAGATTAGAGACATACAGACACAAAACTGTATGTGTGTGTGGTATGTATGTATGTATATACACTCACGCACATATGTACACACACAAATATACCTAACAGAAAAAGAGATTGCATAATACATGTATTTTTAGCCTGCTTTTTTTTATTATATAGTGAATATCTTTATGCTGAATGTAGTTCTAAATAATTTTAATTGATGCAAAAATTTCCAGTGTGTATATTGTAATTTAATTTGTTCTCCATCGTTGGACACTTTTAAGATTTTTGTTCCAGTTTTAGTTACTAAAAATAATAGCGTGTTGACTATGTTAGTACATATATTTCTCTATATTTGCTCAGTTATTTTCTTAGGATAATAATCTACACATATAATTGCTGCGTAAAAGGTTATGTACTTTTAAGAATCTTTGCTGATTTGAGAGACAAAAACATTATTCTAGTGTTTAAATTTGTGTTTAGTTATTGGTAAGGTTTATTGGCCATTTTTATTTATCTTTGTGAATTTCCTGTTTATATCCATTGCCATTTTTTTTCCATTGTTTGCCCATCTTTTCTTTTTTTGTAAGGTCTTTTATTAGAATGTAAACTCTTTGTCATATGTTTAAAATATTTTCCCCTATTTTATTTGATTTACATCTTTAGTAGGTTCATTTTCCTCGCTGTCTACCCCTTGCAAAACTTTTAACATTTTTCTGGAGTCTGATGCTGCCTAGAATGCTTAATCACCATTTTTAACAGCTGTGTGATATTTTTTTGATTTGGGTGTACCAGAACTCATTAATAAGCTTCAAATATTAGGGGTCCTCAAGAAAGCTTAAGTGTGTCATTGGGACTTTGTTTTCAGTTTATCTACCTTCTTTCTTTAACCAGATGCTAACCCTGAGGTGACAATGACAATGCTTCGCTGGATCTATACAGATGAGTTGGAGTTCAAAGAAGATGATGTGTTCCTGACTGAATTGATGAAACTAGCTAATCGATTTCAGCTACAGCTCCTTAGGGAGAGGCAAGTCACAGCAGATATATTCAAGCACCTCAGATGGTGGTGGCTGAGTTTTAATTATGCCAAGCTCTGGGAAAACAGCTTCTTCCGATAATGTAAATAACTTTTGCAAGGTGTTCTTTTAAAGGCTATAGTGGAGAGAGACTTTAATCTCCCTGGCATTGTGTTATCTTGTAAAGCTAAATTTTGCTAAAGCTTTTACATATTCTCTTTTCTTTTACTGCTTTATTACCTAAGATTATATAATTCTGTGAATTGATAAATGGAATATGAAATAATATAATCCAGTGTCCAAGCCCTCAACTTTCCCTCCTGTACCATTTCCTTTGACATTTTACGAAAGAGACTTTCTGATCTACTTGAAGTCCTTGTATTCCTAAATTAATACATGACAGTATGGCTCAGTTAAGTGTCATAACCAGTGTTTCTGAGGTCTTCTGTGGTCGCTTCGGCAGCACATATACTAAAACATTGATCTTCATGTGTTACTGCTTTTTAGGTTTTCAAGGAAAGAGCCTGCTGTGTTTTTTTTATATTGCATTTTCTCTGTTGCTCTCCCAAGTTGACCTTTTTGAACAACAGAAAACAAATGATATCGGGCAAAATGCCCTTTAGTTTCTGTTGTAGATGTGGCCCTTGGTAGTTAGCTTGGTCGATGGAGTGTCTTTTTATATCTATATCATTTGATGATCTTTTGTATCGTGGCTGTGTGAAGAAAGGGATTTTCTCCTGGATGGGTGAAGGGATAGTTTCAACCATCAAGAGGCATTCTACCTGTTTTTGTGTTGCCCTCAGAGAGCCAAGGGAAACCTTGCTACCTAGAGCTGCTTGTTCTGTTTTCACTGTGGGGCTGATGTTTCCCTTGAGATGGCCCGTTATGCCCATATGAATCCGTACACTGGTTACTCCTGACTTTCTATGATTGACGTGGGCTTAAGTGCATTTTAATACCTAAATCCAATAACTAAGAAAAAACTGAAACAGTTCTAAGGTTAGTAAAGCTAGCTTTACCATTGAGGCATTGTAATTAACTCGTTGTTTGGGTGAGTTTTTGAACCATCTGAGAGTGAAATGAAAACAATTTTAATTAGATTGAATGTGATTTATAGCCCACCCCCCCAAGATTTCCTGAGTTTTCTCTCATTGACCTTGTCAGACTTTGATAAAAATGCCCTGGGGTTGGAGTAGTTTAGATAATTGTAATCTGTGTAATGGATTCATTAATTAAAATGTTTGTTGTTATTGACCAATTAGGCTTTGTAACTATTAACATTACCAGGCTCAGTTTTGTATTGTTGGATGTGGACATTAAGTTGTTACCTGTTAGGGATTTTGTTAAGAGCTGGGATGGAAGAGACCCAGGAGTGGATTCACATGTTAGCTTTTAAAAGGTTGCAGAGTGCCCACTGCTGTCTGCGGGAGAAATTACACATTTGAGATAGTAAGCGAAAGGGCTCAGATACAAATGGGTGCATTTAAGTATGAAGTGGGTGTTAATCATTTTTTGTAACGTAAGGATCTCAGTGGTTTGGGAATGCTATCACCAATTTGATGAAGTTTTTTGGTAAGTATTATCAGGAATATACTCTTTCAAAAAAATACTATTATGCTAAAAATTGATAGTTAAAATAATTTTCTTGATTATTTTTTCTTAAATACATGTTCAACGTATGGTATTTGGAAAATATAGAATGATATAAAGAAAAAAACTAAGCCTTTTGTAATTCAACCACTGTAGCCTTTTGTTATTTATCTTTTCACTGTTTTTCTGTCTTATTCATACACATGGGATTGATACTAAAATTAAGAGTTTGTGGGACACTTTAATATATGCTTGATTTTGTACTTTAAAATTTATATTTACTGTTTTTGTGTGTCTGTATCCTTTTTGTACTCTAAAATTAAAAACATGTATTAACAAAATCCCTTCAGAGGAAAGTTAGTCTATCTTGCTACTTTTTAAAGAGAAAATATGAACTGAGAATCATGAATTTTATTGAAATATAATAGACAACTAGTTGCTTGTATTTACATTGTATAATTCAGTGAGTTTTTAAAAAAATTATAGTTGACATACAATAGTATACCAGTTTCAGTTATATAGCATATTGATCAGAGATCCATATAACTCGCAAAGTGATCACTCCACTAAATCTAATACCCCTTTACCGCACTGCATATTTATTCCAATGTTATTAACCATCTTCCCCATGCTGCACTCTATATCTCCATGTCTATTCTGCAACTATCCATTTGTACCTCTTAATCCCTTTGCCTTTTTTCGCTGTCCCCCACAACTCCCCTCCCACCTAGTATCCCTCTAAATATTCTCTGTCTCTATGCGTTTATTTCCACTTTTGTTGTTGATTTCGTTCTTTAGATTCCACATGTATGTGAAATCATGCGATATTTGTCTTTCTCTGACCCATTTCATTTAGCGCAATACCCTCTAGGTCCATCAAGGCAATAATATCTTTTTCCATCCCCTTCCTTTTAGTCTGTGTGTGTCTTTTAATCTGAAGTGAGTCTCTTGTAGGCATCATATGTAGAAGAATCATGAATTTTAAATAAGATTATATGTTCTTCAGTTGTGTTACTATTTATATCCTGTGCAACTAGTGAATGGTACTCTGGGGATCCCAGAGTTAAGTGAAAAGGAACTGTCTGCCAGTTGTCACAAAATATCTGTTTTCATGAAGCATAGCTGAGACTATCTTGGTTTAGTGTCATTTGGCTGTAGAAAAGAGAATGGAATTTTCAGACTCTCAGCGTTATCTGTAAAAGTGCTTTGTAAAGTGCTTTGCAAAGATGAGTCAGTACTCCCTGAGATTGTACCATGTGTTAGGACACTAGGATGGCAAGACCACAGATGGTTGTCATTGTAAAAGTGGTAAAAGTTTCATATATATGAAAAGAGGACTTTTTTCCTGGAATGTTCTGATTTCCTAGCCGAGGTCAGAATGACTTCCTCAGACATGGCTATAGTATGGTGCGATTTTGGGAAAACTAGTGGTACAGACAGTGGAGGCTCAAAATTATAACATTATTACTCTTTGTTTTAGTACTTACTTAGATATTGTAATAATTTGATTTAAAAGTGCCCTGGGAGAGATGCTTCTTTATACTAAGTCACTGTTTCTTAAAAACAAAGGACTTAAATGTAGGTCTTGGAATAAAATAAATGTCTGCATTTACCGCTAGATGGAGAAATGACTCCAAGAATATTCTTGCTCCTAGCTTAACGTCTCATCTGTAGGAGTTTGAAAGTTTGTTCATCATTCTTCCCAGGTCTTTCACATGACTTTCCTTTTTTCTTCCCCATGCTCATGGTCTTTCTCCACTTGTTAACTAAATCTCACTTGTTAAAATTGGAAATTATCTGCTAGCCAATCAGTTATTCATTGTAATAGTACTGAAACCCATTCATATTAGTTATTAAATTATGTAACTTCCTTGAGGACCTCAGACTTACAAGCATACCTATTATGTACCTTTTACTGTGCAAAGTTAACACAGTTTTCCTTTATCTTGAAAAATACACAGAGATCTCTAAACCTCTGAAATAGAGTATCCTTATTGTATAGAGGAGGTGCTAGCGGTACACAGAGAGCTAATGTGTTTTGGCCTCTAAAATTCAGTGTATCTCAACCCAGTCTTTCTCAGCTCACAATTCCTTTTTCTCTCATTACTACATTCTGTCCTTGTGAACAGAAAATGGTTTTTGTGGGGGCTGTGGGACAGAGGAGGCAATGGTGAGGTATCAGGGAATACCCCTGATACTATATTAGGCTGCTGTGCTACCCTTGGAGGCGAATCTGATTTGTAGGGAGATGTACAGGCAAGAGAGATGGAAGGACCATACTACTGGCCTCCTTCCCCCCGGGCTGGTTCTGTGGAGGCTCACTAAGGTTCCCAGGAATTCTGGTGTAGTGGAAGCCTGGATCTTCCCAATGCTGGGTCTTCTGGACTAGGGTGTGTGCCTGCTTGTCTGTGTGCAATCCTTTCTACCCTGAGCTTGTCTGTGTGCAGCCCTTTCTACCCTGACAGAGTTGGTATTCTTTTATTAGTGATTGTGAGTCTTGTTGTTGTTACCAGGCTTTATGAGACATCCATTGTAGCCAGTTTTTCAGTCTTGGTGTACTGTGGTTTGACTCTTAGCTTAATTGTTTCTATACATGATAGATTTTTTTAAGTGGGCTTTTTATTTTTTATTTTATTTATTTATTTTTTAGGCAAGGCAACCCTTGGTTGACCTCACAGATTGCAAAGACCTTGTCAGCTTACAATTCCTTATTTTTAAATTTTTTACACCTACAGCATCTGGTCTTCTTAGGTGGTCTCCCATCCAAGTACTAACCAGGCCCAACCCCGCTTAGCTTCCAAGATCAGATGGGATTGGGCTTGTTCAGGGTAGCATAGCCGTAGACATTAAGTGGTCTTTTTAAAACCAGCTTTATTGAGTTATAATTCACATACCAAACAATTCACCTTTAGGGAGGACTTTTAAGGAGGCGTTAATTTATTGAGGCATAGAGCTTCATATTTGAAGCTATTTCTAAGCCACACTTGTTGCACAATAGAGTTGTGTTGGTGAGAACTGCAAATGTGTCCCATATAATTAAATATCAAGGGACTAAATTTGACCCATTGTCTGATTTTACAGTTACCTGTATATATGATCCATGAGTTTCATGTGATTGCTTTTAAGGCAGTCGGGGGTTATGCTTAACATGTTTATTTACAGGTTATTTTGAGTCTGACCAGAGTGAACAATATAATATCGTAATGAAATGCTAATACTTTTAAAATATGGTAGCTACAATTTATTCATAACTAATTTGTTTAACCTTATACTTTAGTGTTACTGCACAGAGCCATCAGTATGCAGATCATTGCTTTGGTTTGTTCATTTGTGAATGTATTTGTCTTAATAATACTGTTCACTATTAATATTCTCTTTTAGATGTGAGAAGAGTGTTATGTCTTTGGTGAATGTCAGGAACTGTATTCGCTTCTATCAGACTGCAGAGGAACTGAATGCCAGCACCCTGATGAACTACTGTGCAGAAATTATTGCAAGTCATTGGGTGAGTGAAAGATTGAGGGTGTGGACAAAGTACCCTCACTGGAAGTCAGAAGACCTAGGCTTGGGACCTGGTTCCATGGAAAGGTATCTGTCTGGCGCCTAGTTTCCTCTTATTACAAAACTGAAGGCTGAGTGGTTGCATTTTTTGATGTGAGATTCTTTTTGGCTCTTAAAATCTCACAGTTCTGATTTCAGAGTAGAGGGCGGAAGATAGCTAAGGTCAAGAAAGTCTGGCAGTGAAGGTGCACCTGCCTTTACCTGCCATCTGCAGAAGTGGCTGTGAGCCACAGGAGCAGGTGCTGCCATGGGGCGAGCAGGCCTGCGGTGCTCGGCAGCACCATTTCAGAGTTTTTTCCCCTTACTTTCTCCATTGTGTGGAGAACATTGTTAAATTTAGATTTGCCCTTCTTAGGTAGCTTTCATCATAAAGAACGGTCTTGCATTTCTTTGTTATGTTTGTTTTGCATTGTTAAAAAAAATCATAGCTATTACTCTGTTTTATAATCTGGTTTCTGTGAATTGTTTGACTTTCAACATTGTAAGCAAAAGTGTCTTAAAGAATTGGATTTTAAAGTATTAAAACAAATAGTAACCTTTCTGCTAAAATGGGTAAAAATTTAGAGATCTGCAATATTAGAGACCAACTGTGACTCAGTGGAGTGAATTGTTTTTGGAAGTTCTGATTGATTCTGTAATTGCCATCTATTATCTTGTGGAGGGCCTTTGGTGGCTGTGTCCTTGTTGGATGTCAGTGTTGCTTGTGCTTTACCGTCTCATCAAGAGGCACAGTAATGCTTTGGTAAAGAGTAGCGTCTTGGGACCTCTAGGCTCTAAATCATGGCTTGGCCATTTATCACAGTGTGAACTTGGGCAAGTTATTTAGCTCTTTGTGCTTTACTTTCTTCATCTGTAAGATGGGAATGATAATAGTACCTATCTTAGGGTTTTTGCAAGGATTAAATCAGTTGGGAAAAGTTAAGTCCTTTAAAGTAGGGCTAGGCACCTTCTAAGGGCTTCTTAGTAAATGTCAGTTGTTACTGTTGATATGTTGAATCTGTTCTGCTTTTCACTATCTTTTTAATCTTTAGGATGACCTACGAAAGGAGGACTTCAGCAGCATGAGTGCTCAGTTGTTATACAAAATGATCAAATCTAAGACTGAGTACCCATTGCATAAAGCTATCAAAGTGGAGAGAGAAGATGTGGTCTTCCTTTATCTAATTGAAATGGATTCACAGGTACTGTAGCTGTGTTTTTCATTTTCATGCCTTTTCCCCAAACTATACTTCATTTGTTTTTCTCTGTAATGCTCCTCACTTCCTTCTGAGCCATCACTGACACAGTCTTTAATGTAATATCTCTACTATTAGTCTGTTCAAAGCAATCTGAGCTTTGTCTTATGCTCCTCAAAAATTCTTCTAGCCTCTGCCCATTGCCTAATTTCTGAGCCACTCCCACATTTTTAGGTAGTTATCACAGCTGAACCTAACTTCTAGGTACCAAAATCTGTTTTAGTTTTCTTTTGCTCCTGTAAGAAATTACCACAAACCTATTGGCTTAAAACAACTCAAATTTATTATCTCACAGTTTTATAGGTTGGAAATCCCATACAAGCATCACCTTTCTAAAATCAAGACTATGTTCCTTTCTGGACGCTCTAGGGGAAAATCCATATCCTGCTCCTTTGGGTTGTTGGCAGAAATCAGTTCCTCATGGTTATAGTACCAATGTCCCGATTTTCTTGCTGGCTGTAAGCTGAATGTCATAGCCTCTAGAAGCTGTTCTCAGCTTCTAGAGGCTATGACATTCCTTATCTCATGGCCCCCTTCTTATCTAAAAAAAGCCAATAATAGAGGATGAAGTTCTTCTCATGTCACATCTCTCTGACCTGCTAATCTGCCTCCCCTTTTCACTTTTAAGGACTCATGTGATTAGATAAATTGAGTCCTCTTGGATAATCCAGAATTATTTTTTCCACCTCAGGGTCCTTAACCTTAATCTTATCTGCAAAGTGCCTTTCCATAGTGTAAGGTGATGTAGTCACAGGTTCTGGGAGATTAGGACACAAACATCTTTAGGAGGCTGTTATTCTGCCTGCCACACTGTCTTAGAAGAAATGCAGTAGCTTTTGACAGATGGGAGTGTAGTATGTTTATCCTGGGTGTCCAGAGTGTGTGTGTGTGTGTGTGTGGTGGGGGCGGGGGGGGGCGGGGATAGACATTAAACTGCTAGGAGGAATTGAATAGTTAAGCCACAGTCTTTTATACAGACATTAGCTATTTTCCATCAGGCTCTCTGAACTGGCACTTTTGTTCCTATAGCACTGTCTGCATTTCTCCCTTGGTCCTTATATTGTCTTCCATGGTGTTTGTGTCTGCTTTGTGAGCCCTGTTAATTCCATGCTCCCTGAAGGGCATGTGCCCTGAGGAGGCCTGAGAGAAATTTGTGAATTCATTTGAATTTGGGGAGTAAGCAGTGTTATAGTACTAAAATTTGACATTTGCATACGAGATGATATTTAAGTCAAGATGGGAGAGATTAAAATCAGTTGTATTCTCTCCTGGCTGGGTGCTAATTTACAAATTTATCTGTGCAGCTCCCTGGGAAGCTGAATGAATTGGATCATAATGGAGATCTTGCTTTAGACCTAGCTCTTTCTCGACGGCTAGAGAGTATTGCCACCACGCTGGTTAGTCACAAAGCTGACGTGGACATGGTAGACAAGAATGGCTGGAGCTTGTTACATAAAGGAATCCAAAGAGGTAGGAAGAAGTATATTTTATATTTTTCTCTGTGGACAGTTTTACTTTTATCCAAGTAATTTTTGAAGACTCTCTTACCCTGTTCCACAAAATTTCAAAGTCTTCTTGAGTCTGTACTCACAGGCTACATGATTTAGAATTTCTGATCAGTGAGTCAGGGAGGAACTAAAGAGCTATTGCCTCTGCCTTGTTGGTTAGGCTTGTCATAATGTCTAGAATGATGATACTTTCAGAAGTGCCTTTTACTTATAAGCTATTGATGTGTTTGCTTATTCAGTGTATTACTTTGTCCAGGAATTGCGCTAGGAAGATTTTACTTGTATCTATTACTGTTAAGAGAGGAAAACTGTCAAAACCACTAACAAGTTTAAACATATTCTTGGATTTAGAGTTGTCACTTTTACAGACTAGATATCTGTCACAGCTAAGTGGTAAAGTTTCATTTTGTCTTAGAAAAGTTATATGAAATTGTAGCTATCTTTTGAGTATATAGTCATTGGTAGTGAGATAGAATTAAGATAAAAACATTTCGATCTTAATAAATTTTGAGGAGAAAAAAGTACATCTTTTGTTTTATTTTGTTTTGTTTTTCCCATGGCCTTATTAACTCTTAAGTCCCAAATAGATCCTTGCTGACTCTACTTTACAGTAGTCATTTTTTGACAGAGTGGGAAGCTATATAGAGGTAGAGTTCATTATGGACTGAAAGCTTTCAAAAATGCCAAAGACTTAACTTTGTAGAGAGAGAGAGAGATGACTTGATTAAAGTAGTTAGCCATGGCCACTTTTTGTTTACATGTGGACGTCAAAGACAGTACACTGGTTTCCGCACATCTTAATCATGTATATTTACCCGTCCAATTATGCATTATTACACCATTATTGTCTCTGCTACACTTTGCCATTCACAAGTTTGCTCCTAGTTGGTGGAATGTAGTTACTTCAGATATGATTCTGTTGCAGCTGTGGCTTCGCCCTTTTTGGGCAAAAGTTTTAATAATATAAATATCCCTCTAAGCCATGTGTTAGAGTGTTAAGCTTGCTGGCTGATGGAGAGGAAAATTTTGTTCATCACTGGGAAGGATATCCTTAGAGTACGTCAGTGTTAAGAACAGATGCATTTTTCCCAAGAACCATTGTGCAAAAACATCGGGGTGCTTGCTTAGTGCTGGGTGTGTGTTCAGTGGGGAAAGTTTCCACCACATAGGGAATTATTCTTTCCCATACCATTTAGTGTCTGAGATGTTTATTTTGGAAATAAATAGACTTGTTACTAAAAAAGCAATCCAGAATTATGTTTTCTTTCCTCTTAGGGAGTTAAAGTCTTATGTGTGATGGAAAAACATCTTTGATGAGTTATTAAATATTTTGGTGATGCTTAGTTACAAGAATTGCCAAGAATTGGTGGTGCATTTTTTATGCTTATTTTCAGATGATTTAATCTCCTACTCTGAATTTATCAGTTGCATTCAAGCCTGCAAGTTACAGTGTTGGTATGATAAACTTGGTTGTTGCTAGTTTTGGAGAGTGTGGCATGGTGTGGTGGACAAAGCACTGGTGTTGGAGCGCGAATGTACCATGGTTTGAATCTTGGCTCATCCACTTACTCTGTGGCCTTGCACAAGTCACTTAACCACTTGAGTGCTCTTTTCCTCATCCGTAAAGTGGGAATCATTTCTCTTTACTGGTTTTTGGGAGAATGAGAGGCAGTGTTAGCAGCACACCTTGCACAGTGACTACAGTGGGGTAGGGTCAACCCGCTGCTCTTACCTAGCCCCTGCATTGGAGAGCCACAACTCCTGTAGGACTTTTTTTCACTTTTCTTTCTTTAACTTGAGCTATCCGTCTGTTGACTTTGCCAAATAATTAAATGAGTAACATACTCAAATTTAATTGTTAACCTTAGTTTAATTTTATTGTAATTTGAGTGAAGATCTTTTCATATATGAGATTTAAGTCTGATCTGGACATGTGTTAGTAGAATTTATAAACAAAATAGTGATCATTCTAATAACCAAGTATACCAATCAGTTTGTATGAGGAATGAAATAGGCAGCCAGGTGATATACATATGGCAAGAGGGATGCCATCTCTTCTGATTAACTGGATCTGGGCCAGAAGATGAATCCTTGAATTAAAAAAATCTAGTTCTTCTTGTGCTGATTTTCCTTAATAATCAACATCAATCTGTGGGTCTCTTAAATAGGATGCTCCTTTCTAATTATCAGTAGTAGATATGCAGATGATTCCACCAACTGGAGCAGCATGAGACATAGTTTGTATTAAATAATGAAAGTTACTGGCTGTTTCCTCAATAAAACTTCTGTCAGGAAGCTGCATTAAAAAAAATTGTATGTGGATTTTAAAATTTTTAACATGTTATTAGAAATATTTTTATGTGGATAAATCATTATAATAATACCTCATATACCTGACAGTATTGGCGAATGAGGTGATGAAGTAACTGAAACTTTTAAGAACCGTAAAACAGTTTCTATTTTAACTGTTTTTGATAGAAATCTTTCTAAAATGTATTAGAAGTTTCCTTTTTGACAGAAACTTTATAAATGATGCTTCTGACCTTTTCTGTTTCCTCCCTTTGTTCTGTTTTGTTTCTGATGTCAGTTGTCTTTTTTAATCTAGGTTGTGTACCCATGAGCTGACTTTCTTTTAATATAAAACATCATCAATTTTCAATTTACAGTAATTCCTAAATAACTTTTTGGGTGCAATGCATATATGTATGTTCATATATATATTTAAGAAAAATCTTCGGCTCTTATTAATAAGCTAGATCTAATCTAAAAGCTATAATTCTTTTAAGAGGATTTAAGATATAAACATTTTTTTATTATACCTTCCACCTGAATCCAACCATTAATAGGTCTTCCTGTACCCTTATTTCTGTGTGCAGTATTGCCCAGTTTATCTTCTGTATATGTAGTGTATTATAAGTTTTTTCACTAATCTGTATTGTTTTAGCTTTACTATCTTTTTATCTCTTTAGTTTGGAATATATGCCAAGCTTATAGGTAATGAAACCATATTCCACTTCTTCTCCAGTATCTTATATGTTGGACTTTTCATTTTAAGGCTTGTCTAATAACTTAATTTTCTTCCCATTTCTATAATGTAAGTGGCTTTCTCTAGGATATTTTATTCTGTTGCTAATATATAGTTTTTACATATTCTCTCCTAGACCAAATCTCTGTGGGGTACATACTACACATTAGGGTTCTACTGAGAACTCCACTGTGTGTGTATATATAGATGGCAAAGGCCTGACCCACCCTAGCCCTGTGGTATGCATGTTACCTGTTGCTTTCAGAGCTCTCCTGAAATCTTTTTGTAAAGAAATCTACACTTTGATCCTTTGCATATGATGTCGGTAAAGGCTGCGCTTTCCTCCACCCCCTAAGAAAAAATTGGGTATGGAGAATGCAAATATTTTAGAATGTATTGGTTAGAGAAGTCTTAAGTTACTTAAAGTTAAAATTGATTGGAATTAGAGCCTGTCTGTTAAAGTGCAACCTAATAGCTTCAACCAGTCAATCCATTTTCTTCCTAAACATTTCCCTGGTACCTGTTTTGTATAAGACAGTGGGTGCAAAAGTAAATCAGACATGGACTGATCAGCATCTGAGAGGTCTGTGGTAGCCTAGCCACCTTAGTGCCAGAGCTTACATTCTTCAGCAAGATGATCCCTTGGAAGAAAGCACAGAGTACCTGGGAAGTGTTGAAAACCAGATGATTTTGAAATTCCATGTCCACTGAAGATCAAATGAAATCCATATATTCATATGAAAATGAACATAGAAATATAAATAACAGACTTGAGAGCTTTGCCACTCCTGAAATTCTAAGCCCCATTCTAGATGTTCAGACTGCATAAGTATAGTTGAAGATGAAATATTATATAAACGAAAACTTCACATAAGTGACTTCAAGAGAAAATCATCATCTGGAAGTTGTGGTTCAAAGAAGTGTGCATCTACAATATGAACAGAATTAGAAATAGATAGAAGTGTCCTGATGTAATGAAAAAAACAGATCTAACTATGGAGAAAACACCACTGCTTATGATCAGTGTAGTAAAGAAGTTCCAAGGCATCTTTAACAACTAGACTTTCGTCCTAAGACATCTAACAACTTTAAGAAGTACAGTCACAATCATAGGACAAGTAAATTAACCTGGGAGGTTGTTCTCATTCTTTGGATCTTCTAGCTAAAGAAGGATGTAATTTGCAAGAAATTCATCCCTTACAAGAAACCTTGGTGAAATGTAGATGCAGTCTAGAAAGTACTTCTGGATTCCAGATAAGCTCTTGGGATGACTTAGATATGTACTCTGACATACTCACTGAAGTTAGACATGTGGACTGTCAAGGGGAGGATGAGTTTGATTTGAAAGACTTCTTAGCTATGAGCTTAGTCGACGCTACCTGGAGACTGCTCGCTGAAAGAAAGGATTGCTTTTATCCAGCTAGGTGGAATGTCTCAAAATATACATTATGCTTTTATAACTGGATGATTACTCTGTTAATAGTTTGTTATCTTATGATGCATTGTTATTCTTGCCTTATTTTCTAAAGAAGTGTTAATTTTATGTATAGTGATTGTTTTTGCATGTTTTAAATTATAAATGGAACTAAATCCAGGGAAGGTTGAACTTGAAGTAATCTTACAGCAAACTTAATTGCTTAATCACTAGCATCCTTTAAGTTAAGTTGACAAGTTTACTTAAACTGGTTTTCCACAGGTATTTTTAACATTAAATTGCCACTTGTCAAATTGCTTGCTTCTAAATTTAATCATATATTCACAGAATCGATCTGGAGTCAGCTTTTCTTTGTAGGTATGTGGCAAAGTATTTTCAGAATTGTATGCCTTTAATATCTTTATGTAAACTTAATTCTTGGCCTTTCGTCAAGATGTCAAGGTAGTTTTTTTCCTTCATACAGAGCACTAAATGGTCAAACATGGTAGTTTGAGCTATTGAAATTATTGGACTTCTATGTAAGTTATTCAGTCTCGATTTGGTATTTGTAAATAGTCCTAGTTAGACTCTTCTACCTGTAATGCTCCAAGAGTTAAGGCAATGAAAGGGACTTAGAATGAGATTTTGTTTTTTACAACCAGTTAATTCACTGTGAATTTTTTTGAAACTAGTAATGTGTACAGATTCTTTGTTCAAATATTCCATTGTAAACTTCTTACTAAGACTATTGTTTGTGTGAAATGAGATTGAGAAAATAGAAAGACTCTTTGTAATAATAATAAATGAATCAGACATGGTCTTACTCTGAATAGGAACCTGTATGCAAGTGCAGCAGGTTGCAGGTACGTGTTGCTTAGGTACAGACTGTGATGAGGAAATGAGGGAAGCAAATCGTGTTGTGGGGAAACTTTGGAACCTTTTTTGAGAGTTGATGTCCAGAAGAGGCCTTTGAAGGATAGAAGCCTGGTATATTTAAATAGTGAAGCAATGCTGAGGTGTGGGGGCGGAACAGATAACAGGTAATCAGAAATTGAATGAAGCCTTTTGAATTTGAGTATGTAACTCTGTGATCTCAATGATGAGTTTCCACTTAAAGGTGTCCCAAGAGGTTCCGCTTTAGACACAACCAGTTTTCCCTCTTCTTTCTCTGCAGTTACTAACTTGATGACTTTTTGAGGAAATATTGGCCAGAATATTTGGGTATTGTCATATTTGACGATTTCTTCTGTTATTTGATTTCAAGGCGATCTCTTCGCTTCCACTTTCCTCATTAAGAATGGGGCCCGTGTCAGTGCTGCTACATTAGGTGCCCAGGAGACACCGTTGCACCTGGTAGCATTGTACAGTCCAAAGAAACATTCAGCAGATATGATGTCTGCAATGGCACAGATTGCAGAGGCCCTCCTGCAGGCTGGTGCGAACCCCAACATGCAGGACAGCAAGGGCAGGTAAGTTGGGGAGCAAGTAGACTGCTCTTAATACCATTCCCAGAATGTTATTTTACAGTGGCACATAACTGGCAGACAGGGACTTAATATTTTTTTCCAGCTTTATTGAAACATAATAGACAATTAGTTGCTCATATTTACCTTGTACAATTCAGTGAGGTTTTTTTTTCAATTATAGTTGGCATACAATATTAGTTTCAGTTGTACAGCATAGTGATTAGAGATCTGTATAACTCACAAAGTGATCACCCCACTGAATTTAGTACTTCTTTCCCTTTACATATTTATTGACTACAACATTATTGACTATTTTCCTTATGCTACACTTTATATCTCCATGACTATTTTGTAACTATCCATTTGTATTTAATCTCTTTGCACTTTTTCATCATCCTCCCAATTTCCCTTCTATCTAGTAGCCTTAAAATATTCTCTGTATCTATGAGTTTGTTTCTGCTGTTGTTGTTGCTATTGTTTATTTTGTTCTTTGGATTTCACGTGTACGTGAAATCAAATGGCATTTGTCTCTCTATCTGACTTACTTCATTTAGTGCGCTATCCTTTAGGTCCATCAGGGCAATATCTTTTTCTGTCCCCTTCCTTTTAGTCTGTGTGTGTCTTTTAATCTGAAGTGAGTCTCTTGTAGGCAGCATATGTAAGGATCTGTTTTCTTATTCATTCAGTCACTCTGTCTTTTGGTTGGAGCACTTAATTCTTTTCCATTTGAGGTACTGGTTGATTGGAATGTAGTTGTTACCATTCTTTATTCCTGTTTTTGATACATGTTTTTTCTTCTAAAAGAAATCCCTCCAACATTTCCTGTAATAGTGGCTTGGTGTTGATAAATTCCTTTAGCTTATTTTTCTCTGGGAAGCATATTATCTGTCCTTCGACTCTAAATGATAGCTTTGCTGGATAAAGTATTGTTGGTTGTAGATCCTAGATTTTCATCACTTTGAATATTTTGTGCCAAGCCCTCTGTCCTGCAAAGTTTCTTTTGAGAAATCAGCTGCCATGTAGGTATCTAACCTCTTTTCTCTTGCTGCTTTTAAGATTCTCTCTTTGTCTTTAACCTTTGGGATTTTAATTATGATGTGTCTTGGTGTGGTCCTCTTTGGGTTCCTCTTTCTTAGGACTCTCTGAGCTTCCTGGAGTGTATGGCTATTTTCTTCACCAGGTTAGGGAAGTTTTCCATCATTTCTTCAGATAGATTTTCAACTTCTTGTTCTCCCTGTTCTCCTTAAGGTACCCCTATGACATAGATGTTTTTACATTTAATTTTGTCCCATAGGCTCCTTAAATTATTATAATCTTGGCTTCTTTTTTCTTACCATTCTGATCAAGTGTCCTTGGCTTCCCCATCCTCTACATCAGTGGTTCGATTCTCTTCATCCACTCTGTTGATTCCCTCTAATATACTCTTTATCTCAGATAACATATTTTTCATTTCTGACTCATTCCCTTTTATAATTTCTATTTCCATTTTTATGTTTTTTATCTCTTTGTTAAAGTTCTCACTAAGTTCATCTACACTTCTCCTAAGTTCACACTGAGCATCTTTTTAACCAGTGTTTTGAACTCTGCATCTGTTAGATTGCTTGATTCCATTTTTCCTGGATCTCTGTTTTGTTCTTTCATACGGTTTCTGCTTCTTTGTTTTCTCATTTTGGCAGCTTTTCTGTGTCTGTTTTTATATACTAAGCAAAGCTCCTAAGTCTCCCAGTCTTATTGACATGGCTTTGTGAAGCAGGTGTCCAGTGGCACAGTCCTGAGAGGGGTTCAGCTGCAGGCCAAGTTTAGCCCCAGTTTTTGCCCCTCTGGAGCCACATGTTAAGATTCAGCAAGAAGCCACACCAGAAACCGAGGTCAGCTACCATCAGTGTGGGTCTTGGAGATGCTCAACAGGTAGCACAGGACTTGTCCAGGACACAACTGGATGTGGCTTGGGTAGGGCTGTGAGTTGGGGGAGGCGGAGTTTCAGGGAATCTTCTAGGCAGAGCGACCTCTGTTGTCCAGTTTGATGACATCTCAGCCATGTCGGCACTCATACTTAAAAACGATGGATCTTCATGAACTCTCAATATCATGTGGTAATTACTTTATCACCCAAAATATTGCATCCTTTTTTTTTCTTATGTTGATTCTTTCATTCTCCCCACCACCACCACCACTCCCTTCCCAACTGCAGTATACTCTGGCAGTCTGTGCCTCTCAGATACATGCTAGCCTGGTGCTCTCCAGTGGCTGTCACTTTCAAGACACTTGAGAGATAAATAAAAGCAATGAAGAGTGGTTAAATGCCAGTTCCTACCCGTTGCCACTCTGAACATGTTAGAGAATAACAGAAAATTATGGGAAGGAAAATATTTATTTTGAGAATTGTGGAGGATAGGTAGGGAAAAATATGCATACCTATGGTAGAAACTGCTGTTTTAAAAACATGAGTATATACACAGTAAGTGTCAGTATTTAATAGGAAGTATTTTTTATCTGTTCCTTTTATTGATTCTTGTCTTTTTGGCCACTGAATAAGTGGTAACATAGAAGCAAACACATTTTCATTCATTGATACTTGGTCATGGTTTTAAAGAACTATTTGCCAGGGTATAAAAAGACACTTTTGTAGAAATGTAGGATTTGTTGTGGATGGTGATTCTACACAGGAGTTTAGTCACCTCTTGCTGAGTAATTGGGCCTGTCCTGACTGACATCTCTTTTTCATCCTGCAGGACTCCTTTACACTTATCCATCATGGCCAGGAATGAATACGTGTTCAATCAGTTGCTGCAGTGTAAACAGTACGTAGGGAGACATGGAGAAATGAAAAAGCAGTTGTGAGGGTGGGATTGTGAGTGAAAAATAATTCTTTTAAATTTCTTTTAGTGTTATAAATTTTAATAAATAAATGTAAAATTAAAAAATGATCATTCAAGAAGCGCAAAGAGAAAGGTTGAGGCTTTTGGCAATATAGAGTGTCTGAAGGAGATGTTTGCTGTTCACTTTGCTTTCTTATTTTAGATTAGATTTAGAACTGAAAGACCATGAAGGCAGCACAGCTCTGTGGCTTGCAGTGCAATACATCACTGTGTCATCAGACCAGTCTGTAAACCCTTTCGAAGACCTTCCTGTGGTAAATGGGACTTCATTTGATGAAAACAGCTTTGCAGCCAGACTCATTCAGCGTGGCAGCAACACCAATGCACCTGATACGATAACAGGTAAAGCATAGATCATGAAGAGCTGATGCTAAGTCTGGAGGCTCCATGAAATAGTGTCAGTGTTTTACCTACAATTTAGAAACTGGGTGACATACTATTATAAATCTGAGTTCTTTTTTTAATCTTATGCTTCAAAAAATATAGCCAGACTCTGAGTTATGTCCTTTAAGCTGCAATACAATGGGGTGAGTTTCAGACTTTCTGGACTTAGAACTCTTTTTACTCAATTAAAAATTATATTCCAAAGAGCTTTTGTTTTGGTGGGCTATATTTCCGATATTTGCTGTATTAGAAATTAAAACAAATTTTGAAAATATGTATTAATAATAACAAACCATTATATGTTAACATAAGTTTTTTTTTTTGAAGAATAACTTTCACAACAGAATTTCTTTGGAAGAATTACTGGTTTCTTATATCTGCATCTGTGTTCAACTTTTGAGATATGTTTTGGTTAAAGTATATGAGTGAAACATACCCTCACATAGTTATGTAGCTGGAAAATGTAGGCATATTTTAAGAGCCTTTCCAGAAAATTGTAGACCTATTTCTTTGATACTACAGCAAGCAGAATTCATCAGGTGATAATTTCTTTAAGGTTAGTTGCAATGTGGAATCTGAAACCATATCAGTGAACTTTTTGTATTTTGTTATATTAAAATCCATGGTCTGCTTGTGCTTTGAATGGATCTTTTCTCCATGCAGGATTTTGTAACATCATGCCTTAGTCATTTGGAAAATATTGGTTCAATGAGTTATGTAAATCTTTAAAATGTTCATGTTATTTTAGAATCACATTTATTATCACCTCCGATCTCATCAGAAAAGTCAGTATTGATAAGTCGTCAAACTTAATAGTTGCAAATTCTGATTTTCACTTGCAAGATCAAATTTTATCATTTGATACAAATTGTTTTTCTTACACAGACAGGTTCACTTTGTTCATTTTCAAGAAAATGTCTGCCAAGTACTTACATTTGAATACCATAGTTTGTTAATCAGTTCTTTCAGGTAAAAATGATTTTCCATGCAAAAAGCTGCTACTTCGTTTGTAGTTTAATAGTTACACAAGTGCTTTTCCTCGAGACAATTCTTGTACTTTGTTACAGCAAGCATGGCTTTATGTGTACTTCTTTTGTCACACAGAATGTTAAAGACATGTACTCAATGTTGAGATTTAATAAAGCTAGTAATTTTTACTGCTTTATCAAAGACTACCTTAAGTGAAACTGGCTTTTTTTGACTGGATACGTGGATTACAGTGACTACTAGTACATTTTGAGGCCCCTACCTTGATTTGTGTTAAGGCTCCCCAGTTTCATCCACCATTGATTTTGTACCATCAGTGCACACTGGAGAAAAGCAAAAATATCAAGTATTATTATTATGAAAATAGCTTGCCCTCATGGAAACTCCCAAGAATCTATAAACCACACTGTGAACCACTGTTTTAAAGTGAATATCTCCTTGATCAACTAAATAAAACATGAGGATGTTTTAAAGAGAGGGATCGATTCCATATGATTCAGTATTGAGTACCAGCAATACATAAAGAATGGGAACGTGCCACTGACAAGGGGAATTGGCCAAAAAAAAAAAAGGGTGGCTATTAAACAGCTCTTCCCCTAAAATAGGTTTAATAATTAACATTTAAATAAGGATCAAATGAAATCATCCCTCTGGGTGACATAAAAACTAAAAGCAATGGTATATAGGACAGGGAGTATAGAAAATACTATGTTTAGACCTAAGACCCACTGAAAATGAGATTGTTACTAAATTGCTTTTAATTTACAAGCGTTTGTTATTGCCATAATTTTAGTGATTTCTAATTTTATCTACATTATGTAAGAGCGTGGCATGTAAGAGATTGGTTCTTTGATATTTAGATTGAATATTAGACTCATATCCAATTTTTATAAAAGTTTGACATGTACTTGAAAAGAATGTGCATTCTTTAATTGTAGGATGCGGCATTCTCTGTTTATGTTCATTAAGTCAAGCTTGTTCATTATGCTGTTCAAATCTTACTCATTAATTTATTAACTTCAGACTGCTTAATCTGTCAGTTCTCTGGGAAGTATATTAAAATTTTTCTCTGTGATTATAGATTTGTCCATTTTTCTTGGTAATTCTGTCAGTTTTACTTTATATACTTAGAATTTTAATACAAGTTCATGATTATTTTTTTCCTTGTTCCATTTTTTTTAAAGACATGTACTCAGTGTTTTTTAACATTTTCAACATCTCAATGATGTTTTAGCAGTTGCAGGTTATCTTTGTTCCATAGGGAGGTACAGATATCCCCCACTTTTCAAGTTTGTCTTATACCACTTCACTTTTACGAAAGACCTACCTCTTTTGCTAACGAAAGAAATCCAGAAGATTTTCACTTTTACAAAAAAAGGCAAAAAGCAAAAACAGCATTCAGCATCTGTTTGTGACACTGCTTTTACTATGTTAGTGTTTTATTTTAGGTTTTATGTGTTATTTGGTATGATTTGGTAAGTTATTTTTGGGGTCTGGGAATGCTTAAAAGTTTTTCCATATAATTAATGGGAATTGCTTTACACTTTATGCCATTTCAGCTTACAAAAGGTTTCTTAGGAAACCTGTACTTCCAGATAACGGGGAAACCTGTGCGTGATGTACATTTTGTGTATACCACAGTGACTACAGAAATGACAATGAGACTTTAGGAGTCTAAATTAGAATGACTCTCAACTAGGGGTGCAACGACTTTCTCTGAGGAAAAAGGAAAAAATAGAATGAAAACAAAGCAGTGCTTTGTCCTATCTCTTTACCTTGTTTTTAGTCCTGGTATTTAATTTTGTTTGTGTTTTCAAATAGCATAGATGTAGAACATTAGATTTTGTGTTTATTCAAACAGGAAATGGATTTTAATAGGGAAACACTGCTCTGGGCTTAACCATTTTAAGAGGAAAAGAAGAAAAAAAATTTTGTTTCACTTAGAAAAGAGCGATAGTGCTAAACAAAACATTTCTAAGCCACAAACAAACAAATTTAAGGCCCTAGGAGTAAACCTGAATTGTTTCAGGGGCATTTTCTGGTAGAACTTTAACTCACAATGTCTTCAAAATGGTCATCTAAGAGTTTCTCAAATATGGATGACTCCCTTCCTCCCAGGGACATTTGGCACCATCTGTAGACATTTTTGATTGTCACAAGTTGGGGGCACCACTGTCATCTAGTGGGCAGAAGCCAAAGATACTGCTAAATATTGTGCAGCATAAGGATAGACCCCTCACAACAAAGAATTATCTACCCCAAAAAGTCAGTAGCACTTGCTACTGAGAAACTGTTCTAATGCAGCTCCAGTAAGGAAGCATAGCTTGCTTTCGGTCCTGGGTAGTGGCTAGTGTAAACCCAGGGAAGAAGGAATGAATGTCTCCTGGCTTCTAGACCAAGTCTTTCCTCTGCCTAGGTTCATCCTAGTCTCTCAACACAATTAGGGAGTGCCTGTGTGGACTTAATTTGTACCGACTTCTGATGTGGGCTTCTCAATTGTGATAAGTGGTGGGAAAAGGTGGGGTATGGTGCAGGATGGAACTGGATCTCATTTTTATGCAAATGAGAGAATGAATATGCCCATTTTCTCCTAGGAAATTGCTTACTACAGCGGGCAGCTGAAGCAGGAAATGAGGCAGCAGCTCTTTTCCTTGCAACTAATGGTGCCCACGTCAACCACAGAAACAAGTGGGTAAGTTTGACAGGGCAGTCAGGGGAAGTGGTTTTGATCTATGGAAGAAATGGCAGTGGCAGATATGTAGGAAAAAATGGAATAGATTCTTTTTTTAATTTTTGTCAAAGTAATACATGCATGTGGTTAAAAAAAAAACAATGAAATAAATGCTTTTATCCTCAAATATTGGTTGGTTGATTCATTCAGCAACCATTTCCTAAGTATATCAGATCCTAAACTACAATATACGTATGTTTGTCTTTCTGTGGATATTCTGTTATAGGAAAGAAATAAACTGGTAATGGTTTTTTTAGGGGAGGTTAATTGGGTGGCGGGGCAAGGCATGAAAGGCAACTTCTTGTCAGTCACTGTATAGTCTTGCAGCTTTTGAATATCGAATCAAATTACCGGTAGTACTAACTTAAAATGTTTCTAATTTTGAAAAGTGGAGGGAAGTGAACTTGATCAGAGTTTGAGATGAGGTTGATAGAACAGGTGAAAGAAATGGCACAGATGTGCTGGCAGGGCTCAAAGAGACATGATGGTCATGTTGAAAGCATTGTTTATCTCTGGGGCCGTGACTGTGAGACTCTTCCATTTTCTGCAGTGTTTATTTTAGTGATACTTGGATGTCCTCTGTTGTTTAATAACAGTCATATTATTATAGTTACCAAGATAATTATAAATACAAAGTTTAGAGTGGTTAAAAGGGTCATTGGAAATGCAGAAAATGAGGTGCCAAGGAGTTTTAAGGGTGCTTGGGAAGACTGAAGAAACTAAGGATGATGGCACAGGGGGAAGGGGGAGAGAGGAATGGATCAAAAGTCATGGTGCTCAGCTGGTGACAGGATGAACCAAGAGCTGTGACTGGCACTGGGGACCTGAACTGAGTTTCAGCACTTAGGCTGTCATTGTCTTTTTGTGAAGGGAACTCCCAGCCTGAAAGTGCTCTGATTTGGGCCATTTGTTTCTATTCAGGGAGAAACCCCGTTGCACACAGCCTGTCGGCATGGCCTGGCCAACCTCACTGCAGAGCTCCTGCAGCAAGGTGCCAACCCAAACCTGCAGACGGAAGAAGCTCTGCCTTTGCCAAAGGAGGCTACATCCCTGACCAGCTCAGTGGGCAGCGTCTATATGCAGACGCCACTGCACATGGCAATTGCCTATAATCATCCAGATGTAGTGTCTGTCATCCTGGAGCAAAAAGGTAGGTAGTTGGGAATTACTGCCTATCAGTTTGACCTTTGAACAGTGGTTTTAAGTAATTGCAGAGTTGGTGTTTCTTGCATTGGTGAGTTTTCTTACCCAAAAAATTCTTTCAAGTCAAACTAGATAAGCATATTGTCTGGTTCCCAACTACTGCATACATTTTCAGATTGGGGCCTGCCCATTTCACCCTGGGTTAAAGTGTTAGAACCTTTGACTACTTCTCTCTTAATTTGGGATGTTTTCCCAGGCCATTCCAGTGTAGGTCAAGCAAAGCTTTGCTTTGGTGTGGGCACTGTCTTTGAGAATCTTGCTATCAGCAGTTCCTCCACCAGCGGTCAGTTCTCTGATCTGCCTCTGAGCCTCCTTGGCAGGTGAACTATGAAAGAGGGGCCAAGGAAAGCTCTTGCAGTGGGGGAGGCCCATTTCTCTCAGAAAGTCATCCTCAGATTCTCTCTTCTGTCCTGAAATTTGTTTTACTTTTGCCTGCATCTTAGGTAAGGCCAGCACTTTTTAGCAGTGTGCTGTGGAAGGAATTAGGGTTTTAGGTAGAATGTGCCTTTTTCTTGGTCCTCACAGGAATTATAAGATGGTAGGAATTATGTATTAGGCAAACATTGAAAGGGCATTGTTTTGATCCTTTTTCCACAGTTAAGTAATTAATGTATGTTTCCATAGCAGAACCTGGTTTCCTTTTGTGATGATTCAGTGATTTAAGTTTTTTAAAAAAATCATTTTCACCATTAGCTTTGTTTTAGAATATCAGATTTCTGGGCTTCCAATCTGCATAAAGAGATTTATCAGTTCTCTTTGTAAAGAGATGATCATATTTTATAGCCAGTCACTTTGAAACTGAGCTTTTTATTCTCTTGAATACTTTAAATGTGATCTATGGGATGGTGAAATCAAGTGTTCTTTTTCTTTTAAAAATTTAGCTAATGCTCTTCATGCCACCAACAACTTGCAAATTATTCCGGACTTCAGCCTCAAGGATTCCCGTGATCAAACTGTGTTGGGCCTGGCATTATGGACAGGTAAGGTGGTGCCAGAGGCTGTTGATGTCTGCCGACAGACATAGGGTAAAAGGCGGAGGGTGAAATATGGACAACTAATAGTCTATTATATTTCAGTAAAGGTGGGGGTGAGGGAGCCAGGGAGTGAGGGGGAGTGCACATGCAGAGGGCTTGGAGCTAATCAGTTGGTTGTAAAATAACCTTTCTGTTTGGGTTAAGCCTGTACTACCCAGAGGAAAACTGCTGGCTTTGAAAAGTTGAGAGGGTGTGTTTGTTGTAGTAAGATGTTGAAGAAATGGGAAAAGCTGGGCATGCATTAATCAGGGCTTGTTTATTTCCCAGGCATGCACACAATCGCAGCCCAGCTGCTGGGCTCTGGGGCTTGCATCAATGACACCATGTCAGATGGGCAGACCTTGCTGCACATGGCTATGCAGCGGCAGGATAGCAAGAGTGCACTCTTTCTCCTGGAGCACCAGGCGGATATAAATGTAAGGTAGGTTGTAACAACTGTAACACTAGGTAACATTAATTGAGATGATTCAAAAGCACAGTCTTGCTTGTAGAATATGTTTTTGTTCCTTGTTAAATAAAGGAAGGGAAACAATGACTTTGAAAAAGTACAAGTGCAATACTGTAACTATATATAATCATACAGAGAACATTCTAACAAATGAGCTATCAAAATGACTTGAGGGGGGAAAATACACAGAGTTAAACTTTTATTGTTTCTGTATTTTCAAAGGGCTTTATCTCCAGTGTCAAGTGATCCTGAATGAGTGGGTGAAAGAAGTTTTTTGTCAAACGGGTAGTTGAGGTGGCATTTTATTAAGATGCTGTTAAAAGCAGCTATATGCCTATAAGATTTCAACATTCTGGGATGTTGGTCATTTACCTTCTCTGTGACATAGGATGGCATGGCTATACATTTTTTAAAAGGCAGAAGGGACAGATACTATTGATAGGTTAGATTTCTCTGGAAGAATATTAATGAATGTGAATGAAGTGTGTTTAAGGGGTACAGCAAATTCTGGTCTATGGATTGCCCAGAGATGGAAGGATACTGTTTATCATTTGGATCCAGCTACAAATGTTGGTTTTGGTGTGCATGTCCTAGCAGGACTCAGGATGGGGAGACAGCCCTTCAGCTGGCCATCAGAAATCAACTTCCGCTTGTAGTAGATGCCATATGCACCCGAGGAGCTGACATGTCCGTGCCGGATGAGAAAGGGAACCCCCCACTGTGGCTTGCGTTGGCAAATAATCTGGAGGACATCGCATCCACTCTGGTGAGACAAACTCAATTTTAGCCTCTGTTTATATGTGTGGATATTTTCTGTTAGAGATAGATTTGGTGCCTACATAGCAATCAAAAGAAGCAAGAGGTCTGCTCCTTTTGGGTCAGGAATGAGCAGTAGAAAGTCGTGTTAAAGAAACTTGCAGTTCATCATAGTCTCAGCCAGCATTTTTTTATGCTGTCTTTAGCAAGAAAATTACCAAAAAGCAAGAAAACTGAGACATTCCTCATGAATCTTCTCCTAACATAGATTTATTTGTTGTGGGCTGCCCTCACTATTACTATAGTGATAAATTCCCAAATCTCAGGTTTGTCTCCCTTGTTTAGAAGACAGGCTTCCCAAAGTGGATGTAGCCCTCAAAGTTTCTTAGCTTTCCAAAGGGTCAGAAATGTGACATTGAGGCATTTTGCACCTGGTGGGGGATGTTACCCAATTGTTATTGAGATTACTTGTTAATTACAGGTATGTGTTCCTGGGGGCTTATGAGTATTTGTATATGCATGCACTTATGTGTATTTTCTGTTCCTCTAGAAGGCACTAATTAAACATAGCAATCTTAGACTTCCCAAACACATCCCATAGGACCTAGTGCAAGAACTTAAACAGAGTAGATTTTAATCAGTGTTTGTAAAAATAATGAAACATTAAAATAATTATCAGTTAATTATCAACTGTGTTTGCCTGAAAAATGGATCTAATGATATGCATACAGCTCAGAGATGGTAATAAAAGTTTTCACCTTCTCTAGGCAGCGTTTGTGAGTAACCTATGTTTTTTTGCAGGTCAGACATGGTTGTGATGCCACGTGCTGGGGTCCAGGACCTAGTGGGTGTCTTCAAACACTCCTGCACCGAGCCATTGATGAAAACAATGAGTCCATCACCTGCTTTCTTATTCGCAGGTCAGAGAAGCCTAAGTATCTCTTCAAATCTTTTTATTCAGTTTATTGCAAACTGGCTACAGTTGGCTAGTTTTGTTGTTGGCTTGACTTTCATAATCAAGGCTATCAGTGGGTCACTGTTCTGTCAAGTCAGCCAAGCGACTTAACTCACTTATGAGGGGAGGAGCTCATGTGTCCAGATAAGAGAATCTAAAAGCTAACTCAGGTTCCTACTTTAGGAGCCATGTAGGCTTTCGTAGTCAAATTAGACCAGTTTACAAAGAGAAGCCAGGAAGCTGGGGTAAAGGAAACCAAATGGCCTCTGCGGCACCCCACTAAGATGCGCGAGCAATAACAGGCTTCATGACCTCTCAGTACAGGATGTGTGGGAGGCAGGGTTACTCAGGAACCTTTAGAGCAATGGTTCTCAAATCTTAAATGTATGCATATCTCCTGGGGAGCTTTAAAGAGTTCTGATGCCAAGGCTGCCCCCAAGACCAGTTGCAGAAGAATCTATGGGAGTGGGACCCAGACACCAGTATTTGAGACCAAGGACCAAGGACAGCAGTCCTTGGCAGCAGCAGCTTTTTGTTGAATTGGATGAAGCTGCTGCTGTATCTATATGCCTTTTGGCTTGGTGAAAGCATGGTGCTAAGAGCCTTCTATTCATTTCCCTTTCTTTTTAGTGGCTGTGATGTGAATAGTCCCAGACAACCTGGTGCTAATGGAGAAGGTGAAGAAGAGGCCAGAGATGGGCAGACCCCTTTGCACTTGGCAGCCTCCTGGGGACTGGAAGAGACAGTACAGTGTCTTCTTGAGTTTGGCGCCAATGTAAACGCGCAGGTATGGCAAGTTTCTCTTTTCCTCAGAGATAGATGGTAACCCCAGAAGTAGGAAAATTTCCTCTTCTGGCAAAGGGACCTTGCAGATTCTCTGGTCCTGGTCCTCTGCTTTACCATGATTGGGGCTAAGATACAGAGAGACGAAGTGACTTTCTCTGGGCCATACAGCCTGTCTGGTAATTTTAATGATTTTATGATAAGACTTTTCTTCTTTGTGCCTTTGTCCTTTCTGCAGTGTGAGGTAGATTTAGTGAATCAACTTTTCTTTTCCTCCTATCTCTGTTACAGATTTCCACTGAGAGTTTGTTTTAGCCCCAACTTACAATGGTTCTACTTAATGATTTTTCGACTTTATTATGGTGCCAAAGTGATACACATAATAAATTACATGAGAAATATTCAACTCGTTAGTTTAAATGGGCTTAGTGTTAGATGACTTGGCCCAGTTGTAGGCTATTGTAAGTGTTCTGAGCACATTTAAGGTAGGCTAGGCTAAGCTATGATGTTTGGTAGGTTGGGTGTATTAAATACATTTTCAACTTAAAATATTTTCAATTAACCATGGGTTTATTGAGTTGTAGCTCCATTGTAAGCTGAGCATCTGTACAGTGTTTAGGAAAATGTTCCAGTAGCCCAGTTGAACATAATTGAGTTGTGTTCCTTGATGTTTTTTAATGTTATTGCCTATGAAGATTTATGTATGCTGCCCTGTAGCCAGATAAGGAGTAGTATAACTTAGAGATGAGATTGACTGCAAATCTTCTAAACCAAGTGTGTTTGTGCCCCTGGGTCACTGGAGCATAGAGTAATGGGGAGTGGCTTTTAGTCATCTTTTCTTGGCCTCTTTAAAGGCTGATTTCAAACACAGGGTGGCAGCATTGACTCTCAGAACTAAATTTGTTTTAAAAGTTATTCCCCTTAATATTTTTCTTGAGTTTTGTTTTTCCTTTGGACATTGAAACCTGTACCTTGTCCCTATAGGATGCAGAAGGAAGAACACCTGTCCATGTGGCCATCAGCAACCAACATAGTGTCATCATTCAGTTGTTGATTTCTCACCCTGATATCCACTTGAATGTACGAGACAGACAAGGGCTGACCCCTTTTGCCTGCGCCATGACTTACAAGAACAACAAGGCAGCTGAGGCCATCCTAAAACGAGAGTCTGGGGCTGCTGAGCAGGTAAGGAACTAATACCCAAGTGTGCCCCAAGCACTGCAGAACGTGTTACATGGAAACTAACCATATGTCACCAATTAAATAGATCTCTTATTTATAAAGACATTTGTTCTGAAATTACACTCCTCTCTTAAAATTTGACCTTTCTGATACCCTGTCAGTGCTGTATGAGATTTCACTGTTCTGCCCTGTATGCCAGCCATCTGATGGTGCCACATGTAGGAGGAAGCTGGAGGTGACTGGACCCAGTAATAAGAATTCTGTCTCATGTACAACTGTGGTCATTCTTTGCTTTTGTTTGGTTATTTAATTACCCTAGTAATGAATGTCTTTAAAAGATTGCAATTGGAGTTGAGGAGCTTTTGGTCTGATGGCAACTCTGAGTATTTTAGAAGAGTTAAATTGTTACCATTCAGCTTAGCAGACTCAATTGTCCTGTTTTTTATGCATAGTGAACTGTTGACCTGCAGTAGCGGATTGTCTAGGAAATGACAATAGCAACTGATCTGAGGTGGGAGCTTAGATGGGTTTGTTAAGTCAGTCTTACAGACACTTGAATCTCTATCCAGCACTTAGAATACTGCCAAGTTTTATGAATTGCCATTTAAGGTAAAGTGGAAACTTGGAACCTGAACAAAATGAAATCTAACAAAGTTGAAGACTATTGCTTGGCATTTCAGATTTCTGTATATCGTGTTTCTTGAGCATTTGCATAAGTGTGACTGAATCGCGTAGGTGTTTATTTCACCATTGCTCAGACAGTGTAAAATGTTCATGAATGGACACAGTCATCTCACATTTCCTCTCTGTCTAGTATGAGACTGGTATATCAGAGTCTTTTGCATATACATTGCTTGTGATACCAGCATATGCTGTGGATATGTGTGTGTTTGTGAGGGGATGTGGTATATGTGTAGCATGTTGGTGTCTCCTTCACTTCTCACAAAGCACTCATACTGATAGGATAGCTCTTGTAGCTACAATACCCTCTGTAGTTTGATTCGAGTGAGCTTTTGTCTACATCAGTGAAGCAAAATCCGTGATATTGGCTGTCTCCTACGGTGTATATACTATTATCCCGTAGCCTGATAAAAGAAAACTTTCTGAAAATTTCTGAAGATTTGATTGACTGCTCAGGGTGAGGCTGGCATTGCAGCTGTGATGTTAGGATGCTGGGCGCTTGTTTTAGCCAAAGCATGAGACTCCTAAGGCTAATTTCCAGGTTTGCCTTTCCCTGACCACCTCAGTATTTTGGTGCTTTCCTTTCCCTGTCTCTCTCTTGGCTTTCCAAGTCCAGCTCCTGCTGCAGGAGGATGCCAGAGCACCTTAGATCAGTGCAATGACTCCCTTTCCCCGACCACATGGATGTAACCACGCGCACGTGGTCATGTGCACAAATATGTAGGATGGGTCTGTTTTTTGGTGGGGGGAAGGGCGTGCATTTAGTGTTGTTATTGGGAGGAAGCTTCCTGGAACTGAGGGAAGGACTACACCATGACCTCTCCAGTGGTCAGTGCAGCTTGCAGCTGCTCAGGAGGCACTCTTGCATAAGAGGCACACTAATATTTTGGTTCCTACTTGTTTCCTTAGGTGGATAACAAGGGCCGGAATTTTCTTCACGTGGCAGTTCAGAACTCTGATATTGAAAGTGTTCTGTTCCTGATCAGTGTCCAGGCTAATGTCAATTCCAGAGTTCAGGATGCTTCCAAGTTGACTCCTTTGCACCTTGCTGTCCAAGCAGGCTCAGAGATTATCGTACGCAATTTGGTAAGTATTGCCGAAAAATATTTCATGTAACAGGTAGGCAAAGCACGTGTTAGAGTGTATACAGAATCTCTCATCAAAAGTGTTTTGCCAGGTACTGCAAAAGGCCTGTGCAAATTTGGGGAGCTAAGCTAATATACTCAGGAAAATAGGTGTGGTAGTGGGCGTCATATCCTAAGTGCCCAGTGGGCTGCTTGGGCGGGCAGATGCTGGAGTGAGGTCTTGAGGGATAGCAGGATTTGAGTGGTTGAGGCAGGGTGGAAGCATCTAGGGAAGGGAGAGATTCATTTCTGTCATTTGCCTACTCTATGTCAGACACTCAGCCGGTGTTTTTGAGCGCTCCCTCCCTCTCTTTATCTCCCACCTTTAGTCTTTTTTTTTCCATTGAGATATAATTGACATATAACATTAGTTTCAGGTATACAACATATTGATTCAATATTTATATATATTGCAAAATGACTACCACAGTAAGTCTAATTAACATCTGTCACCATAGTTAAAAAATTTCTTGTGATGAGGACTTTTAGGATTTACTCTCTTAGCAGCTTTCAAATATACAATATAGTAATGTTAACTATAGTCACCATTTGCATATTACATCCCCATAACTTATTTATTTTATAACTGGAAGTTTGTATCTTTTGACTCCTTCACCCATTTTGCCCTTCCCCCAGCCTCTTCCTCTGGCAGCCAGCAATCTATTCTCTGTATCTATGAGCTCGAGGTTTTTTGTTTTTCAAATTCCAAAATTTGGGTAAGTGAGAACATACAATATTTGTCTTTGACTTATTTCACTAACTCTGATGCCTTCAAGTTTCATTCATATTGTCACAAATGGCAAGATTTCATTTTTTTAATGGCTAAATAGTATTCCAGTGTGGTGCACGTGGGTGTATACACACCCTATCTTTATCCATTCATCCATCAGTGGACACTTAGGTTATTTCCATATCTAGATTATTGTAAATAATGCTGCAGTGAACATTGGTGTGCATATATCTTTTTGAATTAGTGTTTTTATTTTCTCTAGATAAATATCCAGAAATGAAATTGCTGGATCATATGGTAGTTCTATTTTTAATTTTTTGAAGAACCTTTATATTATTTTTCATAGTGGCTACACCAATTTACATTGCCACCAACAGTGCATAAGGGCTTCCTTTTCTCTACATCCTCACTTCCTTATTTATTCTTATTTCTTGTCTTTTTGATAATAGCCATTCGAACAGGTATGAGGTGATATTTCATTGTGGTTTTGATTTGAGTTTCTCTGATTATTAACAAAGTTGAGCATCTTTTATGTACTTGTTGACTGTATGTCTTTGTAAAAATGTCTATCCAGATCCTCTGCCTATTTTTTCAATCGGATGATTTGTTTTTTTGCTATTCAGTGGTAGAAGTTCTTTAGATATTTTTAAATTAACCCTTATCAAATATGTGATTTGCAGATATTTTCTTCCATTCAGTAGGTTGCCTTTTCATTTTGTTGATGAAAGATTTGGTTGTGCAGAAGCTTTTTTATAGTCGTACTTGTTTGTTTTTGCTTTTGTTGCCTTTGTTTTTGGAGTCACATCAGAAAACAAACTCAGATCCATCATCACCCATACTGATGTCAAGGAACTTATTGCCTCTTAATTCACAAAACCACCCAGAGGGGTATAGGAAATATTTTAACATTTTACGAAGGAAAAAATTTAAGCCCATAGAGAATTTTTCCCCTCAAGATTAACAGCTAGACAGCAGTATAGCTTGGATTTTAGTCATACCTATTTGACTCCAAAGCCTGTCTTTTTCAGTACAATATAATGCTCCACCAGGCAGGAGAAGGGTCTGAGCAAAGATGTAGAAATTGAAAATTGTAGTGGTGTATTTTACGTAGAAAAGTTTAGTGGAAATTTGGGTAGAAAGTAGGAGATATGGTTGGAGAGGCAGGTTGTGGAGTGTCATATTTCAAACCAAAAACTGTGAGCAGCCTTTATTTTTTTGGCAATGGAGAAACCATTAAGTGTTTTAGCTGAGAGCATGGTCCAGAGCCTAGACCAGGGGCTCTATGTCACCTGGCTGGCCCTAAGAGCTGGCAGTTGCTGGTGCTTCCTTTCAGCCCCAGATACATATTGCAGAACTGCTCACTGGGGCACCTGACTAGCATTTGGTGCCATGCCATTTTGTTTTTGAAGAAAAACAATATGTGTTAGTGCTGAGAGAGCATTTACCTTGGCAGTGGGGTGAAAAGGGAGGTAGTGGCAGTAAGGGATAGACTGGAGAATGAGGAGGCGGTTTGGATGGACGCCAGGCATAGACTGGATGTTGGAGAAACAGCTAATGAAGCAGAAGTGGGTCTCGAAGTACAATTGAGCCACTTGTTCATCAGTCTGCCCGCCACCCTGAGAACCTGGGGAGGTCTGAGGATCATGGCCCCTTCACCAGGGTAGTGCCTCTGCCTTACTAAGGCCTGAGTTCAAAAGTTATAAGAATCCCCAGAGACAGCTGATCTTCCAAACAGTAACCAGCCATTCATCCCTTCCTCTGTCAATTGGTACAGCTTAGTGTTAGAACCTGTTCATGTTGAAACAATTCCTTTACCCAAACCTCACCTTAGTCTCTTGGGTTTTCACTAAATCTACTTCATTTAAGCAGGTTATTTTACTTAGAAAAATGATTAAGACTAAATGAAGCACAGTGAATAGTAGTTCTCAGACTCCCGTGACAGCACGATCCTCAGAAATCATGATATTTGTGAAAGTCTACAAAATATTGATCAGTTCCGTTTCATTCCTAGTGATAGAGCATACGTTTTGGTGTGTACTGTTTGACATTTTAATTTGTTTATTAATTAAAAATAATAAGTAACATGCAACTTTTGGGTTAGCTGTGATCCTTAGCACAGCACTTGTGACCATGAACACCTGTGCTGTGTCCTATCTGGACCTATGAGTGACTTGACTGGATACCCAGAGGTCTGTAGATGATGAATCAACTTCAAATAACTAATGAATAGAGAAAATATTTTAAAGGTCCTTCCTGCCTTTGATTCTGTATTTTTGTTATTTTTTCTCTTAAAAAATAACATAAAAATAGTACATGCTTATTGTGAAAAACAACACATATAAGGATATAAAGCACATAAAGATATAAAGGGAAAGTATCTCCCTTTCACCTCCAACTCTCTTCTGAGTTTGGTATATATGCTTTTAAATACCTTCAAAGTTTGTGTACGTGTGTGAATGTGTATACATTTCTCTATATCTTTCTCTCTCCAAAAAAGAATCATACTATCATACTGTCTTCTAACTTGCCCTTTTTTTAACTTACTATATCAAAGACAGCCTTCCATGTTAAATTATAAATTTTTATCTTAATAGTTACCTATTCTTTTTTTTGTATATATTATAATTTTCATAACTAAATCCTTTTGGCAATCTGTTTTTACTATTACAAGCAGTAGACATCTTTATATAGTATAATAAAACTACAGTCCTGTCTAGTTTTATATTCTGAAGTCTTAGAAGTAGAGTTTCTGTGTCTTAAGGAATGGCTTTTTAATATTTTGATATTTATTAATTTGCCCTTGGAACAGGTTTTGCTAGCTTACACCTTACCAGGAGTGTTTGTGAGGCTCTTATGCTCCCAGCTTTGCCAGCAGGGCAGATTGTATAGAAGACAGGCAGGCTTGGCCCCCTTAAGTGGGACCTTGTTTGGTTGTAGTAAAGAGGCTGCTCATGTAATCAACTTCAACAGCTTCTTGCAGGAGCCAAAGTGAATGAATTAACCAAGCACCGCCAGACTGCCCTCCATCTCGCTGCCCAGCAGGACCTGCCCACCATCTGTTCAGTCCTTTTGGAGAATGGAGTGGACTTTGCTGCTGTGGATGAGAATGGAAATAATGGTAATTCAGTCATTTCCCTATGCTCAGTGCTGGATGCCTCAAGCAGTCTCCATTCTCAGGGTAGAGGCACACTGCACCCTTGTGTCTGCTTCCCCTCAGAGAGATTGGCTTTCACAGGAGTAGAGCAGTGACAGGAAATGCTCTGAACTGGGCATCCAACCTACCACTGACCAGGCCGTGGGCAACCAACCTCCCAATCTGAATGGTAATCCTTTAGGCTTTTAAGCCTAAAGTGGCTTCTTGTGAAACCATTAAATCTCATCTTTAGATAACTTTCTACTTTGGAAGCAGAAAGCAAAGTCTTATGCAGTTGCATTTATGACTCATTCTTGAAGGGTGGTGAAGACTGGAAAGGATGGTTCTGTGAGTGGACCGTGGTTGCTCTAGCTGAATCTTTTAGAGAGAGGTTTGTGAGGGTGAGGAGGGGCCGAGATTTTTTGCATGTGCTTCTGGGCCTGCGTAGTAAGAGGATTTACTCCACAGCTCTGCATCTCGCAGTCATGCACGGTCGGCTCAACAACATCCGGGTCCTTCTGACAGAGTGCACCGTGGACGCCGAAGCCTTTAATCTACGGTGAGTGTGTATGGCCCAGAACTGGTGGTCAGGTCACTGGTTCCTCATGTTAGCCTCACATGCATGCTACAGAACTGGCCACTAAGGCACACAACTAGCCTTTGGTACCCTGGAATTTTTCTAGTTGAAAAATACTTTTTAGAAAAACTTTTATGACCTATTATGTGTCCTTTGATTTATCCAGCATCACAGAGTTTAGAAAATTCCATCTCTTTTGTGCATGATGGCTGTGGCAGATATATACCTAACTTTTCCAACTTGTTTTATCAGAGGCCAGTCACCACTGCACATTTTGGGACAATATGGCAAAGAAAATGCAGCAGCCATCTTTGATCTCTTCTTAGAGTGCATGCCTGAGTATCCTCTAGATAAACCAGATGCAGAAGGAAGCACGGGTATGTAATAAGCTGTTTGTATGTCCTGTCTCACTTGTGTTCCTTGCTTCCTAGAAAAACAAGAGCCCAAGCACACATGTCATTATTTAAGGGTATTCAGCCCAATGCATTTCAATTGGGCTCTATGAAAATCTGTCACAGATCCCTGCTCTGGAATTTGGCAGGGTCTGATTTTAGGCACAAGCACAGATGAAGTGTATCTAGTGTTGCAAAGCTATACCCATGTCCAGATAGGCCTGCGCACCTGTTTGTATTGCCCTCACCTACCTCTTATACAGTCAACTAGGGCTCTACCCAAGTTCCCAAGTCCCAGGAAAGAAATAAAATATAACCACTCACAGATGCTTCAGAAAGAGGAAATGTGCTGCCGTATGTGTTGACATGCTTAGAGAAAGTGGCAAGTTATATATAGATAAGGGCTGGCATCTTATTGAGGGGGCTAATAAATAGGCCTCTCTCATGGTGGTGGTGTACATACCAAAAATCACTGTTATTTTGTGTAGCTTTCTTTTTTTTTTTTTTTTTGGCATACTTTTACATTTATTTTCTTGCTGAATATTCACAACAACCCTATAAGGTAAGCAGTAAAGATAGTGTGTCCCTGTATTTCGAGTAAGGAAACAAAGATGAAACCCAAATCTCTTTCTTCCCAGCCCAGGGTTCTCTGATATTTTTGCTGCTACTATATATTCTCATTCATTTGTCCTCATGCCAAACAGAGCCTCCATGGCCTTTGGCAGTTACCAAGGAAAGGAACAAATAGTTTGTCATCAGTTCTTAACCTTGGGAAGAGTTCTTGGCTTTTATACACAAATGTGTTTTTTAAGCTGACAGCGTGTCAGCCCTGGGAGTGAGCTGCTGGAACCAGCACATGCTCTAGTGAGCACTATTTTCTAGAAGCAGGTAAATAGGCAGGCAAGCAGGTGTTCCATGTCCAGGCTTCTGAATTACAAAGAAGACCTAGTGTCAAATACCTAGCTCTGTCATATTCTAACGAGTGATTCTGGGTAAATTTTGTAAATTCTCTATGCCTGTTTCCTCATTTGAATAATAACCTTTATCTTGCATCATTTAGAGATTTAAATGGTTTTGTTTTCCAGTGCTGCTTTTAGCATACATGAAGGGGAATGCCAACTTGTGCAGAGCCATCGTCCGATCTGGGGCTCGCCTTGGGGTGAATAATAACCAAGGAGTCAACATTTTCAACTATCAGGTTGCCACCAAGCAACTTCTATTTAGACTGTTAGGTGAGTGGCCCACTTTCTGCTCTTTTAGTGCAAGCACAGTTAGTGTGGATTAACCAGATGTATGGTGATCTTTAAATCTCACAATGACTTGCTTCAAGATCTGAACCAGTAGTTTTCTAGGCACCACATAGGACTTTTTTATGAATGCCATGCAGGGCCTGTGAGCAGTGGTGGTGGTGGGATCACTATTAACAACTCTGTTCAGGGACTCTGCTTTGGGGCCCCTGTCAGTGTCCTACTAGAAATTCATAAGTTCTAGGCAGGTCACCCTTACCATGGCTCTGGGCTGCTGATCTGCACACCTTTCATCCTTCAGTTTATTCAGATTTTCTGCCTCCTTCAGAGAGGCCTTCTGCCTCAGCCCCCACTGACTCTTTCTCTGTGTACCTTTTGTGAAGAGGAATGCTTCACTCTGGATGATTTCATACTCGCAAGTCTTTACTTGTCCTCACTGAGGTAACAGAAAGAATCAGAATGCCTCAAGTGCCCGCATGTCACCGTGCTGTCATCACCAATAGTGGAGACAGAATGAGGTTATTAGCCCTATGGTATGGTCAGAGAAGTGCACTCAGAAATACTTAGTGGCTGTGTGATCTTGATGTAGGTGACTTGCCCAAGGTCATGAAGCTGGTTTGTAGTGGAGCCAGCACTAAACCACACTGTTTCTATGATATCTGGTCTACTTTTTGCCATGTACTTGGTCGTCAGCCTTTTAAGGGCTCAGAATAGGATTCCATCACAGTGCCAGTGTATAAGAGCTCAGTAATGATAGATTCGTGATCTGTCTCCTCCCTGTGAGCTCACTCTGCTGTGTATAGAGCACTCAGAAAAGTGCCTGGCATATAGTTAGTGTTCAGTAAATAAATACTAGTGATTATTGCTATTATCTATAGTGATAACTCCCAACCTAAATACCCCACAACTTCTGCAAACTCAAAACTGAACTCCTCATCTGCTTTGGTTCTTTCTCTTCTCTGCTGGCCGTCTCACCATAGACCCAGTTACTCCACCTAGAAACTGGGAGTCACCTTTGTTTCCTTCCTGCTTCCTGCCTCCCTCTCACACCCTGCACTTCTGTTCACTCACCAACACTTACAGATTCTGCCTCATCAATTTTTCTTGTTTTAGTTCCTTCTTCCCTTTACCATTTGACCCCTACCAGTCTTTGTAGCTGTTGGTCTGCTCTGTTACACTCCAGCCATCCCTGACTGCATGTATTTCCCTCACAGACACTGTACTCTTATACTACCTTGAACACCCATTTCCTTCTCCCCCAGTCTGCCTGGCAAATGCTGGTTCTCCATATTCCCTTCTGTGAATGTTTCCCTGACCCGGTTAGAATGTATTGCTTCTTCATCCCTCATGTCACTCTGCAATGTGTTGCTTTATTTACTGGTCTGTTTCCTTGCTCCTTCTGAAGCTCCAAGTCTTGCCTAGCGCAGTCACTGTCTGACAGAAACTAGTCTTTTCCTGCCTGCGTTACAGATATGCTGTCCAAGGAGCCTCCATGGTGTGATGGCTCCAACTGCTATGAGTGCACTGCCAAGTTTGGAGTCACAACTCGCAAACATCACTGGTAAGACTCCACCCCCATCACTTGCCAGAGGAGCGAGGGGACTTGTGCTGATGTTATCGCTTCTACCCTTTTCCATGATAAGCCATGATCTTACCAGGGTCCTACACTGTCCTGGGCAAAGTTTGACCAAATGGTGTGATGAGATGACAGGGCTCTGCACATCCATAATGGTGTAGGGAAGGCAGGGAGCACTCAGACCAGTGGCTTTCCTGCTGAATGTTGGGGTTCCCAGGTAGCCCCAGGCTTTCTGCTTGCAGCAAAGCTGAGCTGAGGTCCTGCCCTCCCAGCAAGTGTGCTTCCTGGCCTGAGCACAGGCTGCTCTGCCAAGAACTGGGGAGCCATTCCTATGAAAATAAGATTGTTCTTTGGCTATCGCTGAGCCTCTCTCGAACTTTAAAGAAAGAGCCTTCTCTAGAATTACTTTAACTATTGGCTAGAGTTTTGTTTTAGTGGACTAAAAATTATGCATGCTTTGGTAACTTGGCTGACAAGGGGCAGACCGAACACAGAGTACTGGTCATGAGCTTGCCTTATCTTCTCAGGGTGCTACTGTGGCTATCCCCGTGCCAGGAAGCAGTCTGCTCTTCAGTACTCCTCTCATACTTCTTTCTTTGCTTCTACAGTCGTCACTGCGGACGTCTTCTTTGCCATAAATGCTCGACCAAGGAGATTCCCATTATAAAGTTTGATCTGAACAAGCCTGTGCGAGTTTGCAACATTTGCTTTGATGTACTGACTTTGGGTGGGGTCTCTTAGCCCCCAGGAAGGTCGAGGTCACCTCCCCAGCAGCTGCTCTGCTCACCAGCCTGACTCCACCCAGAGCAGGAGCTCGCAGTCGTCTTCCTGCGGCAGTAGACTGGAACAAACAAGGACCATGTTGTGATAGATTCCATTTCAAATGATTCTGTATGATTGTTGGTGTGTCAGATTGTGATTGAATTCACTAGATGTCTAAGTAATCGGACCAGGTCATTTAACCTAAGTGGCAAATGTGTAATAGGAATTAGACCCATTCTGCTAGCAACATAGAAGAACACTTCGAAAACCATTTTCTCTTCCAGTAGCTTAGTGTTCATCTCAGAGCATTCATGAAAACTTCCTGCCTGGGCAGACTTACTAGGCAAGAGCCTAATAGTACAAAGCTGGTGTCTGGCTGCTCCACGAGAGCCTGCTTTACTCTAGGGTGAGTGGCTGTGGATTTTTCTGCACAGTGTTTTCGTAAAGATTATAGGATCCTCTTGCCCTCACGTCTTTTTTTTTTTTTTTTTTTTAAAGCTAAGCTGTAATTTTAGTGAGCTACCCCTTTAAAAAAGGTGAAGTCTTTCTAAACAGGGTTCAAAGATGAGAGCTGAAAAATCGTGGCCTTAACAACTGAAAGCTTTACCAGTATTCATGCTACTCAGGTGTCAGGTGTGCACTTTGGCAGCTTGACACCTCCTAGGTCTCCTCCTCTCATCTTGCTATGTCCTGTCTGTGGAGTCCTCAGTCACTCTGCCCCTAGGGAGTGGTGGAGGAAATGCACTTTGATTGTGCTGCACTTTTTATATAGCTGCATTATTGGCAATTCCAATTTAAAAATCCATATTCAAAAATACCCTCACACATTCATGCATCAGTGATTCTAATGATCAACTTTGGACCTCAGCTCACACTAAGTCTTAAAAGAAAAACTCCTGCAGAATGTCATTTGGAGCAAGAGAGTTAGTTACACAGGCCAAGTGATGAGAAGGGGAATCTTCAGCCTCAGGCTGGCAGGTCCCATCTCCTTGACATGAATACTTCCTGTTGAAACCTTTCCTAGTTATGCTGTGAGTGCTGTTGGTCCCAGGTTCCAGGTCCAGTTCTGTGTGGCTTGCCCTGCCCTATAAGAGCCGACGGCCCTGGCCAAGCGTGTGTAACCCAGTATTGGAAGGCTCTGGTTTGTATGCTGAACAAGGCCCCCAGAGCTTATTGGGCTTTAGTCGCTGCTAGTACATATATTAACCCTGAGGTGTTAAACTTCTTTTCTTTTGAAGGTTTGGCCAGTTTTTTTTAAAAATGAATATATAAACTTTTACCACTGCTTAAGCAAAAAAAAAAAACTGAGATGAACAATATGTGTTGTACAGTTAACACTCAGAGATTAACAATCTTAATCATATATGATTTTTTTCAGACTTTTAATTACCACTACATTTTTTTTCCATTAATGAAGTATGGATATATGTGTAAAAGGGACTAAATTTTTTTTTTGCAACAGCCTGTTTTTTTTTGTTGTTTGTTTTGGATAGTGGTATGTCCTCTATGTTGCTGTAGATTTATATATTATGTTGCCTAAATATGTTTGTAAAATGAACTGATAATCCAGAGTGCTACTTGTTTTTTTAATATTTCTGTGATTTATAAGATATATCTGCTTTCTATGTTAATATGAGCTCGTGCACAATGTTTAAAAGAAAAAATGAACTAGAAGAGTTGGGGAACTAAAAGTCTGTGACATAGTTGACATAGAATTTTTATAGAAAAAAGAGTTTTGGCAAACACTTGACCATGTGAGGCATGTGGTCAGTTTCCATTTTCTGTTGCCTGAAAAGGGCCACGAAGAAATAGGGCTTAGTTAGTTGATTCTTTAATTAGAAAGTAAGATGATCATGCTTCAGTATGAGTTGAGGTGGTCAGTACTTTTATACTTGTTCTTTTAACATTCATGGCGGAGAGAGGAGGATGGGAATTCAATCAGGGATGAGGCTGATTATCTTTCCCCTGCCCTGCCATACCAATTTCAACAACAGTCTTGCCTCTAATTACACTTAAAATCATGTTGAAAATATGCTGAGTCACATTTCTGTTTCTTTACAGAGTCCAGAGATACCTATAGTACTGAGTAGCCATGGGTTAGGGGAACATTTGTGAGTTCTGCATTGGCTTCAGGGTGCGTTCTTGTAGATCTAGAAAAAGCACTTTGTGATGGTCTTAGGAAATCTCCCTGACCATGCTGATGCTTCCTAAGACATACTCAACAGGTTCCTTGAGTGTTGGCTGCCCTGTTGGGTCCGCCCCATACACTGCCCTGGCTGGGACTTTATACACTCAGTCCCCTTTGTGCTCTCCAAGCTTATAAGACTTAACTACAGAACTGCTTAGCCGTTCTTGTTAAATTTTAATCCATAGCTTAAATACTAGGAGCAAAACTCAATTTTATTCATTCAGAAAGTTGCCAATTGTGAATGGGTAGAACAGGAAGAATAAACTTTACTGAAAATATAATTTGCTGCATCAGTCAACATTGTTATGCTGAATTAGCTTTTTAACTGCCTCTTGCTCATCACCAGATTTATTATATAGTCTATTCTTAAGTTTTTTTTTTAAAGACGAAGGTACAAACCATGTGCTATATGTAAATCAAATGGCTAAAACTAACTTGCTATGATCCTCTAACAAGAATTTCCCGCAAACTTAAGTGCCTACACGTAGGACTTTTTAATTTTCAGTTATCCTTTTAGTGATGTCTCAATGATGTGTTAGAACATGTGTTCCATTTGGAGTTTGTTGCCTGTGCACTGTCAACCCCAATTACCAGTTTAGTTGAGGCTGGATTAGATTGCTCAATTCACCTGCCATATTCTCTCCAGGAGTGGGGTCCCTGTGACCATTAGTCCTCTACCTCAGAGCCCTGAGTCATTTCCGATCATCCTGTTCAGCTTCCTCACTCTTCTCCCTGAATGGGGTGCCTGCATGGAGCTCAGTGTGCCTGTGGGTTCACCACCATTCCCAATTCATGCCTCGCCCCCCAATGTATTGAAGGGTGTTGTGCTAATCTTGACCGTAGGCATGAAATGGAGGGAAAGTCTTAGGAGGGGGAGAACCTTGATCTCCATTTAGGTTTCTTTAATCTAGAGAAAAAGAATACTGTTGAATTATGTAATGCTTAGACTTGAAAGGCAAACTAACTACCCAGGTGACAATAGCCTGAGCAAGTAAATGTAACTTCCACGAACAGACCCACTTGGAGCTTGCAGGTTGAGACTGAAGGAGCTCCTGAAACAAGCTTTCTTCCAGGACCTGGGATTGTTTCTCCCAGGACAAACTGCAGAAGATCTGGGCATAGGGCTGCAAACCTAGTCCCTCCTAATCTGAAACACCGAAGCACCCCAACCTTAGCTGGGGAGAGGAGGAAGCAGAGGGGAAACAACTTTGTAAAGAGGTTTGGAAGCCACATTCTCACTTTGTGGAAATAATTTTGTAAGGAGCTGATTGTTTGACAAGATATAAACTAAACACATTAAATTCCCAGAAGTATCATAGATGCCTTAAAGACTTTATTTGGAAGATCATTGCCTATATGGTTCCTTTTTGTGTGTGTCATAAGTGATATATTAACCTGTTACAACTGACAACACTGGTTTTCTATAGCTAGGAAGTCTCAGATTGGCAGACTGCCCAATTTAATGACTTGTTCTTTTTTGGCAGATGTATAGAGCTGGCTGTTACCATGACATACCTGTGTGATACCAAGGGAAAGGGCAGTAGCTGGGTAGAAACTGCAGGCACACATTCGGGTTGATCACCTTGGCTTTCAGGCCATTTGGGGTGGTGCTCAGTGTTGGATGATGGCATCATATAGGACCATGGCACTTATCAGCATTGTTTCTTTGGAGTCCGTGTAATGGAATGTATTTTTCAAATATTGATATTTGCATTTTCTGTAACAATTCCTTTTAATAAAATAAGGTAAAATTGTGCATTTAAACTGGAAACTTTAATAAGACATTTGTAGTTATTTTTAATGCAGAAATACCAATAAGCATTAAAAACAAACAAACAGATTTTTTTAACTCCTGACGTGAGTAAATTTCTTTAACAGCTACCCTCTAGGAAAGTTTGAATTTCGAGCACTTTTCAGAAACACATTGTTGACAGTAGCCAAAAAGTAGCTATTTTAGGCATAATGACCACCTGCCTGGATTTACTATGCTCTTGGCCCAGACTTCAGCCCATGGCAATGTGTATGACCACAGCTGTACAGTCTCAGTCACCTGACCCCGCTGAGGCTCTCCAAAGGACCCTGGAAATTCCCTGACTCCATTATTTAGGAGAAACTCAAGAGATTCCACCCATGATGAGGTTTCTGCTGGTTGCAATCTGAAGGGAGGACTGACTGGTCCTGTTAGGTTTCAAAGAATACTAAGGAAGGTTTAGGGAGTTGCACATTAAAATCTAGTGACCCATAAAGCCCTATACAAATCTCGTAGCTCACCTGGCCCTCACTTTCTTGAACTAATATATTCTCTTTCTTCACCTGTCTTCCATTTTGTTTACCCCGTAGTTCAGACCTGCCGTGGTGATATACCATTTTCTGGTGATATGTCATAATATGTGAGTATAAACAGGAACCAGGCACGCATCGACTTTCACATATATTTGCCCAGCCAGGGAAGAGCACTGGGTTTTCTGCTTTATCATTGATTAGCCAAAATTACTGGGCAAGTTTCATAATTTCTGTGCTTTAGTTCCTGGATCTATAAAATGGAAATGACCACGGTCTTTCTTAGCTCACAGGGGTGCCCTTAGGAAGGTGATCAGTAATATGTCCTTCCTCTCATGTAAGTATACAGATTCTGCCATGCACATCGAGAGTCCCCTCCAGTGAGGGCTGATAAGAGCAATGTCTGATGCCTACTTGCAGGAATCTGGGGGCTGTGGTAGGTGGTGACCTTGAGGTTGGGGGGTTCAGCCCAGGGTCATCCTCTTCTGAGCAGCACTGCAGACTTCTGAATAGACACAGCCCCAGCCTGTCCATAGGGGTCTTTCTATCAGGTCACAGCTTGTCCTGGAGCTAAGCAAGCAAGGGATAGAGGTGAAGGTTTGATACAGTTCCCTTTGTTGTACAGTCAGGCAGTGGCTGAGCTCTGACCAAAAATTCCTGGGCTCTTCACTCTTAGTTCTGTGTCTATTGGAAAACTGGAATCTCAGAATTCAAAGGCAGAGGTTACAATTTCCTTCAGCATGTTGGAGGGCAGCTGCCCAGCCTTTGCTTTAACACTGCTCACTGGTGTGGCAAAGGGAACAGACTTGGGTAAAAAAACTCAGCTTTGTCAAATGATGGCTGCTGTAACCATCATTAGAAGAAAGTGGGGGGCAGTGGGATATTTATGCCCCTTTTCTGGACTATAAAATGAGGACCTCTCAAGACTGGCATAGAAGTTAAATGAGAACAGATAAAGCTCCCTGCCCAGTAGTTGCTCAACACATGTTTTCTTCTCCATTTCCCTCTGCCAGCAAGTCTTAATTGCCAAAGCTGAACTTTCTGTGGCTTTCAACAGAGAGGGACTGCCTGCCTCCCACATGGTTTTGCCTAAGGCCACCTCTACTGGAGAGAGAAACAAGAGGCATTTCTCCAGTAACCACTCACTTTCTATGGCTGAGCCCTTGGGACCATTAAAATGACAACCTATTCTTGCTGCATCCCTTAAGAGTCACCCACTGCCCCTTTGTGAGGAGGCTCTTTTCTGTAAAGTAAGTGTTTGGTGTCAAAGAGAAAATGAATTCTCAGCAAGGAAGTGAGCAGCCTGCTGAGGCTGACCCCAGTGTGTTTTGCAGTGTGAGCTAGGGGTCTTCATCTGGTAGAGGTTAGGCACCTTCTAGGTGCCTTCCAAGTCCACATTTGGCTGGGAGGACTCAAGTTGCCTTATTTTGCTGCTCCTTCAGTTTGTTCTTGGAAATGTCTGAACATCTCTGGACTGGCCCCCACACTGTTGCTGCATTGCTATCCCAAGAGTGGCTTCTGGTTGCTCTAACCAGGGGTTCACTCCATCATACTGTAAGCTCCTTGAGGTCAAGAGCCTTGCTTTGCTCCCATCCCCAACCCCATGGCACATAGGTACTTGGTAAATATTTGTTGAATAAGGAGGACCAGAACAGTGGTAGTGACTAGTTCCCGGTTAGCCTAGAGTTGGGAGCTGTTTCCAGTTACCAGGGATACCTCAGGCACTGAGCCCAAGGGCTGTGTGGAACTCAGAGCAAGGTCCTAATCTCAGCTCTCCTCTTTGCTCCTGCTCCAGAGAGGGCAGAGACATACCAAAATATGGAGAAGTGAAAATTGCACTGAATCAGGACCAGAACCTTGAGTTCTAGGTTCAGCCCCATTGCTCTGGTGCCCTTATTAAGTTCTTCAGGCCTTGGCTGCCTCACCACCAAAATAAAAGCTAACTGCACATTTCTCATGTGCTAGGTATTATAGATTTAGGGGTACAAAACTGAGTAACCATTGGTCCCTGTTCTCAAAGTCTGAAGTCCAGTGCAAGAGGCCATTAGAAACCCATGGTTACAGAACACTGATATTTGTTATTTGAGGAGTGAACACAAGGAATCTGTGTTACGGGAACCTAGGGGAAAATCCAACTGGTGGGCCAGTGGTTAATGAAGGCTCCCAAGAGATGCTGATTAAGAAGAGGTGTACAAATTGAGCGAAAGAAGAGGTATCATTCCAGGCAGAAGAGACAGCCTGGGCGAAGGCATGGTAGGCATAATGCAGTGAGGTGGAGGCTGGAGGGAATGGTGTATGTGGGAGGTGGAGGGATACAGAGGCTGAGAGGAGACAGACTATAGAAGGGCCTTATGTGCCATGCTGCTGAAGAGTTAGCACTTGATCCTTAGAGATATGGGGAACCACTGGAGAGGAAATGCCCATCATCGAGAAGGATGACTCGTAGTGGTGTGGAGGGTGGACTGGAGGGAGGGAGTGCGGTTAGACTCCTGCAGTAAACCAGGTGAGAGATGATAGCCTAAACCAGAGGAGGAGTGCTGGGAATAGGTAAGAGGGAATGGAGAGAACTGAGGAGGTGGAGTTGCCAGGACTTGGAGATGGGTTGGGAGGAGGGGAACAGGAGAGGAAGGAGTTGTGGATGATCATCAGGATTCTTCATATAGTATGACTGGGTGTATACAGATGGTGATGGGAACCATCACTAGGGGGACCTAGAAGAATAAGACGGAGAAGATGAAGATCGAATGCCAGAAATGAGGTACCTACAGAAATGCTCAGGAAAGCCGCCTGGACTAGATACATATTTGGCAGTTTAAGTGGCAGCTGAAGTAGGAGTGAGAAGAGCTAGTGGGAAGGGGTTTATGGAGGAGAGGAGGCTTTCAAGGAATGTGGCCATGGGATTTGCCAATACAGAATTTATCCTGTTCAGCAGAGAAGAGCAGAAGTAAGGTGAATGTGGGCTGAGGAGTAAAGATAGTACATGTGGCTTCTTCAAAAAACTTATCTGTGACAGGAAATAGATATGGTGCTACAAAAGAATGTGGTATTGAGGGGAGAGTGTTTTATAATGTGAGGGAAGTGACCTGTTTAATGTATACTTCGGAGGAGGAGCCAGGAGCAGGGAGAAGTTAAAGGTTCAGGAAGAGTAGGTGAGGACGATCCTGGGGTGGCAAAAGGAGTCAGGAGCAGAGTCCAGGTGTAAACAGCTGGGGCCACAAGAGCAGTGGACCATGACTGCTGAAGGGGAAAGAGCCTCCATTTTCTAGTCAGTGAATCTGGAAAGCTATTTAGTGAGATTAATGATAAAAGAGAGAGAAAGGAAGAAGGATAGGGAATGTTTAGAATAAGAGTTGAGGGGATTGGGAAAGGAGTTGAAGTGAAGGCTCAGATGAGGAGATGCCGTGAATCTGTAAGAGTTCGGCTTCATTTCCTTATCTGTAAAGTAGGAACACTCCTTGCCCTCATCTACTTAAGAATCCAAGAGGTAATAGGTATGAAATTTGTCAAGTGTAGATTACAGATGACCTGGGACACACAACCCACTGGAAAAGCTGCAAGCCGAGCCACCATTAAGTTTAGGCTGTTGCAGGTGTGTCCAAACTTGGATGTTGTGCTAACCAGTAACCTTGTTAGAGATGTCAAACCACCTTTTGCTCAAAATGCTGACTTCTCCCTTTGAAAACACCACACTTAATTTTAAGTGTTTAAAATAGAAACAATACTCTTAAATTGCTGCCTTGTTCAGAGGCATCTGGATTTGCCACACCCATATAAGCAAAAGCTTTTCTAATTTCCAAAATTAACTCTTTCCTATTTTATTGTCACCTCTCATTGTATTGGCCCAGCTCAAATCAACTCAGTGTGGCTTTTGGTTGTAAATTCAAGTTCATCTTAGGGTAGAGGTCTTAAAGGTTATAAAAATCAGGGGTCACAAGTTTAGCCATGGAGGAGCTTGAAACAGAGTTATATTGATGCTGTTAATATTTTTGTCTTTTCTAGATGTGCCTGCTTGTTTGAGTTGTAAGGAAATGATGTAGTCCCTTTTTGCCAGTGCCCCCAACTGGGTTGGGGGTTATAGGTAGGGTCCAGGCTGGCAGCTGATCTGGGCAGCTGGGAGTCTGCAGGAAGGAAGCTATTAGAGTTCAGAGCCCTTTGCTTGTCTGTCCAATTAGTTTTGAGTTGGTCATGTTTGTGCCCATTAATATCTGAGGGCTCTGAAAGAGGACGGCACGTAGATCGAGGGGAATAGTGGCAAAAACAGGCTGGCCAATACTGGGCGAGTTGCCAAGCTCTGGCCTCAGTCATCAGAATGCTGAACCCATGGTGAGGGAGCATGGGTCACCTCTGCAGAAGCCAGAGTCCTTCTAGGCTCTCTTGCTTGATGTCAGGAACCATCTTAGAACACATGAGTGAAGGGCCTGTTAGGGTTCTAGGCAGGATTCTCTGTGGGTTATCAACATATAGGGTACCAGCTTAGAGTGGGAAGGAGCATGTGCTGGCCAGGGGTGGGCATCCTGTGTAGTCTCCCAAGTTGGGGTGGTCCAAGTCCCCACGATTGCTGTGTGTAGGGTTGTCCAGAGTCTGGTCACTAGGGGGGCCAGTTGTTCTCACACACACGCAGTGGGGCTCCTTGGCTCCTGCCTTATACAGCTTCCTGGGGACGCCAATCCAGTCTCTGCTCACACCTCCACTGAAGGTAGAAGGAAAGAGGACTTCTTAAAAGCATGAACTTGTGAATCTCTCTGGGAAGGGAAGAGAAGGAAGCAGCGAGCCAGGCCTGGTGAAAAGTAGAAGCCATTCCACTTCCTGTCTTGGCACTTTCCTAAGGCGGTGGTCTGCAGTGTCCACTCCTGAATCTCATGCTCTCTCCTACCTTCCTATTGTTCTTTCCATGCTCCCCTGGCCCTTCTCTGTGCCTTCTCGGGAGGCAGCACTCTCTGCACTAGTGATAACACCTGTGAAAGGCTTTCCCCCAACAGCCTGTGAGCTTCTCAAAAGCAGTATCTGGCTCTGATTCTCTTCTCCCTCACTACATCCTAGCACTGGGCTGTGTCTTAGGTACTTGGGTAGGGGTGGGCAATTGAGGCAAGGCCTGATGGTTAGCCTTCTTAGGAGGCCCTTGGCTTTCCTGCCCCTTGCACGGGTCCAGTCCTTGGTGCCACCCAGCCCAACACAGGCTAACCAACCTCCTATCCTGGGCAGAGGGACCTAACTCACCTTAGGGTACTGAGTTCAGTCTCCCATGGACTCACAAGCCTTGCAAAAGGAAAATGAGATTCTGTTGTCAGTGGTCCTTACTCCACACCCACTCCCTGCCTTCAGGACCTGTTTCTCCCAGTCTAAAGGGAGATGCATACATGTGAGTAAAAAACAAATTGGGCTGCGGCATAGAGATAGGGCCAGACTCCTTGGTGTGAGTCTGGAAGAGCTTTATGGGGAAGACAGAGCCTATGCAACTCAGTAATGAAAGCAAGAAGGGGTTACAAAGACAGAGATGGGGCTGTGGGGAGGGAGAGAGAGGTAGGCTCTCCAAATGAGCAAAGTCAAGCATTTAAATGCACACAGGCCTCCGAGTCCCTCCTGTGGAGGACCAGTACTGTCTGAGGCCACCTGCATTCAGACTTGTGACTCAGAAGGGCTCACCTTTGTCCTAGCTCTTTTCCGTAAAGTGGGCAGGCCGGGTTCTCATAGCCCCCCTCTTTCTGGAGACATAACACTGGAGAAGGTATAGCTTCAAAACTGGTGGCCGAGAGAGAAGGGGCTCTCCTTCCTGCTACCTTCACCTCTGCACCCCTGAATTAAGGTGGAGGAAATGTCTAACAGATACAGTGGCTGGGCCTAGAGAAAGCTGGTGGCTTTGGCTGTTCTCATCCACACAAGGAATCAGTCTCAAGGAGAGCAAAAAGGTATGTATGGCCTCTCCCTGAGGAAGAGGGTGGATCTACACCACTTAGCACTCACAGAAGTGGCTCTTCTCACATAAGCAATAGCAAGAAGAGCCCCTCCATAGTGAGAACAGAGTTCTCTGCCCCTCCTTAGTGAGAACAGAGTTCCCTGCCCCTCCTTAGTGAGAACAGAGTTCTTACTTTGAGGCCTTTGAGGCTGGGGGGGTTGTCCCGTTTCTGCCTGCCTTTTCCTCCTTATCACAGTAAAGGAGATTTGAGAGACTCGAACTGCATTTGAATCTGGGCTAGCCTGATTATAACAGCAGGAAAAAATTTTTTCTCCAGCTTCCCCAAACCAACCTGGAATAATCCCCATGGCATTTATCTAAATCTGGCTCACCTCACTTTCTTATTACAGAAAAGATGTTTCCATCTAGCTTGTACTTCTTGGAATTACTCAGAATTTGCAGTGTTTTTAAGACAGCACTTCAGGGTATCACTGCAGGTGGCCATGCCCACCTCTTCATTCCTGTCTCCTATAGACAGAAATGATTTGCACTGACAAATAGGAAATGGAAGCCCTTGGATGGATGAACAGGCCAAAGCAAGCAAGAAATAGTACTTGTGCCTTCTTGTTCCCAGGCCAGGGGTTCTTTAGCAGGGTCTTTGAGGACTTAAAAAAAGAGTAGGGGGCGGGAAGGATGCCCAGGTCTAAACCCTAAATCCAGTTGTCTGGAGTGAGGTCCCACTATTGGAAATTTTTTAAATTGCCCAGGAGATTCTAACATGTAGCAGAAATTGAGAATCACTATCCCAGGGCACATGTTCTTTTGAAAAAGTTCCCCCGGGTTAACAGTTAACTTATAGTTTCATTGAACAACACAGACAGAATGACCTAGAAGTTAGATTTGGGAGAGAGGCAGAAAGGAGCAGAAAAGAAGCCTGCTTACCTCTTTTGGGAACACCAGAACCTGCTGCCCCTGGTTGAGCTCCATTCAGCGTTGCATGGTGGAAATTTCTGCTTCTCTTTCAGTTCCTGTTTATTTTCCTCCAAGCCTTTGGTGATCATGGCTTCTACCTGGGTCAGTTCTGGCATAGGTAGCCCATCTTCTCCGTAGAACCTTCCTATCACCCTTCCTGTGGTGACAGGAAAGCTGATGTCAGAGTAACAGTGAGAGGGAGGCATGAACAGATGCTTAGTTTTTCAAGCGGTAGATGTGAAAAAAGCCCTCCAACCATTCCAGTTTATAGTGGTTGCAAAGCAATCTTGTGCTTAGTGTCTAACATTTCTGTAGGACATTGTTAGGTGTCTTCCTATTTAACAGGTGAATTCCCCCATGTCTCACCAGTAAGTAACAAATGCAGTATCCCACAACTGGCTTTAACAAATGTTTGATTAGCATAATTTCCACCTGGGAGACAATTCATTCAGGATAGACACAGGCTAATGTTTGTCTTCTTAGAGGACAAAATAAAACTGCACACACACTTAGGCTTCAAGCCTTCCCGACTGTGAGCTAAAGCTGGATGCCTGGAACACAGTGAGAAAGGGAGGCTGCCCTCCTAGAGCTTGTTGTTCAAGGGTGGCACACGCAATCACTGGCTTTGGGGCCACAGAAGCCAAAGCAAGTAGCCGGGCAATCATTTCCCAAGATTAAGAGTGAGGGAAACAGGTGCCCCAGCCATTTTCTTCTGGGACTCACTGCACACTAACCACAAGAGTTTTGAGTATAATCCCCAAAGAATTCTATCTAGTCCCTTGAAAAAACTGCAAGGAAAATAAATGAAATCTTTGGAAATGATCTGTGAAATACCTACCAACAAATTCATAATTCTTCTCATAGAATGACAGCCAATTCTGAAGTGTCAGCATCTCAGAAAATGACAAGTCAGATACATCATCCACAAGGCCTGCTTCAGAATAGTCCCCAGTCACAAACGCTCTGGATGCGTCTCGGCCTGCAGGACAGATGTTTTCAGTAGATTAACTTATAAATTACTGACACCGTATCAACTCAAGAATCTATTTTCTGAGAAACATCCAAAAACCTCCACTCTTCACCCCCAAGCAAAGCTGATCCCCACTCCTTTCTCATAGACACTCCTGGATCTTGGACATACATTTTGGCATTTAATTACTTTCAGCAACATTTAACCCAGCTGACTACATCCCTTGGCTTTCATGACACTACACTCCTGGTTTTCCTTCTACTCTACAGCTCATTGTCTACCAGCCTCATGGATCAATTCTTGTCCTTCACCTCTGCTCCCTCCACACTCCCTACCTGACAATCTCATCTACTCCCATGGTTTCAAATACCATCTCTATGGCAAAGATTGCCAAATTTGTATCTTTAGCTCAGATTTCTCTTGCGCTCCAGGCTGTATATCCAATTCTCTACTCAAAATCACTCACATGTCTTACAGACATAAGTTCAAAATGTCCACACTGAACTAATGGTCATCAGCATCAACCTCAGGAAACCTGCATCTATTCTAATACTCCCTAACTCAGTAAATATCAATCAGTTGTTCAATCCAGAAATGCAGTCCTTGACATCTCCTTCATCCTTTACATCCAATCAGTCCCCAAGTCCTATAATTTTTTCCTAAATAGTTCTTGTATCAGTCCACCTTTCTCCATCTACCACTAAGCAAGCCCAGGCTATCATCATTTCTCATCTGAACTACTATAATAAACCCCTAGTAGTTCTCCCTACATTCAATCTTTTCCTGCTAATCTGTTTTCCATACAACTGATGTTTTAAACACAAATTGATCATGTCATTCTCTTGCTTGGAAATTCTCGGTGGCTTCCTTTTGCTCTATGATAATGTTCAGATTCCTTAACATGCCATCCTGGTCCCTGCACCAGCTGCCGCCGACCTTGCCTTGCCATTGTGCTCTCTTCCTCTCCCTCCTCCTCCTAGGTTAGGGCCTCTGGTAACACCAGTATGTCTTCCTTTTTAACACTCGTCACATAAATAATTTATTAATTGTTTATGTGATAACTAATATTTTTGTATTTTCACAAATTTTTTATCAGGGAAACACCACATTCCTTTAGTTTTGGTTACTCAGCATCTGATAGTACCTTTAGTAAATTCTCAGTAAATATTACTGAATGAAATCAATATAGTCAATTGATTTTCAGTAAGGGTTCCAGGATAATTCAAAAAGGGAAAGAACAGTCTTTTCTACAAATGGTGCTTGGACAACTGAATAGCCAAATGCAAAAGAATTAAATTAGATCCTTTCCTCACACTATATAAAAAATTAACACAAAATAGATCAACGACCTCAATGTATTAACTAAAACTATAAAACTCTTAGAAGGAAACATAGATGTCTTTGTGACCTTGGATTAGGCAATAGTTTATTAGATAAGACGCCAAAATCACAAGCAGTCAAAGGAAAAATAAATGAGATTTTATCGAATTTAAAAATGTGTGCTCTAAAGGATAATATCAAAAAAATGAAAAGACGATCTACAGAATGGGAGAAAATATTTGCAAATCATATATATATATGATATAGCTCTGGTATCCAGAATATATAAAGAACTCTCACAACTCAACAATAAAATGATAAATAACCCAATTAAAAAATGGATAAAGGATTTGAATAGACATTTCTCCAAGGAAAATATACAAATGATCAACAAGCACATGAAAAAAATATCAACATTGTCAGTTATTAGAGAAATGAAAATCAAAACCACAATGAGATACCGTTTCAAACCCACTAAAATGGCTATAATCAGACAAAAAAGAGACAACAACAAGTTTAATGAGGATGTAGAGAAATTGGAACTCTAATACATTGATGGTGAAACTGTACAATTGTGCAGCCACTTTAGAAAACAATTTGGCAGTTTTTCAAAAAGTTAAACATAAGGTTACCATATGACCCAGCAATTCCACTTCTAGGTAAATACCCGAGAACTGACAACATGTTCATAGAAGCATTATTCATAATAGACAAAAGTGGAAACAACTCAAATTCTAACAAATGATGAATAAAAAATGTGGTAAACCTACACAATGGAAAATTATTTGGTAATAAAAAGGAATGGAGTAGTGATACATGCTGATACACCATGGATGAACCTTGAAAACATTATGCTAAGTGAAAGAAGCCTGTCACAAAAGACCACATGTGTGATTCTCTCAGAACAAGCAAATTGTTAGAGACAGAAAGTAGATACTAGTTGTCAGGGGCTGGAGTGAGGTAGGAGAGTATGGGGAGTAATTGTTAATGGATATGGGGTTTCTTTTTGTGGGGGTGATAAAAAATGTTCTGGAATTAGATAGTGGTGATATTTGCACAATTTTCTGACTACTTTTAAAACCACTGAATTATACACATTAAAAGGGTGGATTTTTAATTATGTGAATTATATCTTAATAAAATGATTAAAATATTGAGTAGACGAATGAATCAATAAATCTTCCCTACTAGACTGAGTGGTGGGGCACATGGTCATAATCTTTGATTTCCCAGCATCTGGCACAAGGCAGGCTACATAGTAGTGGTCAATAAATGGATGTTGAATGAATAGTAGGCATAAAGAAACTCAGACAGTGGAGCGTACTGCAAAAGAGAAATCACCCCAGAAATGGAGGGTTTTATGCTCACACTTGTGCATATAGCTATACCCATGGCAGGATAAGTTTCCTAAAAAGTGCCCTCACCTGGCAGGTAAATAAAACCCTTGATTCCAGTCCCAGTTCTACTTGTAACTCACTGTGTAGCTTTTGATAAGTCTCTTCTCTAGCTGGACAGCAGAATAAAATAGGGACAGCAGAATAAACTTCATTTGACAAATGTTAAGGCCTAACATATGGACGGTTTTGTTCTAAGTATTGAAGTAAAGGTGACCAGATACCTTCCCTGCATTCTAACCTCATAATCTTTTTAAAGAAAGGGAGACAAGTACATCTGTACTTGTTTGTACTAGAAGCAAGAACTACTCAAACCAAATGTACTATTTTTTAGGGAAAATTTCGGGAGGGGAGGAAACTCAGTATTGAAATCAGTAGGGAAACTCTGAGAACAGAGATGGGGTCTCATTCATCCCCGTGCCCTGAGAGCCACGCAGTGTGGCACAAAGCAGGTATCCATTGAGAGTTTCTGCGGGTAGGTAATGGGTAACTAACAAGAGGCAGGAAATGTGTTTCTCGAACCTAAGTCAGGAAGAAGGATGGGGAACGATAGGGAGGGTAAAGGCTGGTAACTGCTTGCCGTCGTCCCGCCCAAGTCAGAGCAGAGGTTGGTGCAGGTGAGCCCGGCCTCTACGCTAGTCTAATGAACATGGGGAGGAAAAAAGCAGATGAATGGATGAACGAACGAACGAACAACGTGCAGCCCGCTACCGGCCCTCGTTGGAGCAGGTAAGGGAGTGAGCCGCCTCGCTAATACCTGCGAAGCCGCTATAGTGAGCCCCAGGCTCGTAATGCCGCCGGCCGGAGGACACATCATAGATGCGGCCCAGCAATGCCAAGTAGAGGCCCGGGTCTCCAGGGCCGCCGCGGTAGCGGGCAAGCTCCCCAGGTACGAAAAGGCGAAAGCCAGCGCTGAGACTCCACCAGCTCATCAGCCGTGCTGCCATCACAGCCACCGCCACTGCGGCCAGGCCTAGCAAGAGCCCACGGCCGGGGAGCAGCAGCATTTGGACAGCCGCACACTCTTCGCTCTTCTGAAGTTGCCGCCTCTCCGCCCGCAACTAAGATGGCGGAGATGCGGACCGCGACGTCACCGGCGCTACGCTCTCTCTCCCTTGTCCACCTGTCACTGAGGGGACAATGGAGGACTGAATGGAAAAAGTCCAGCGAAAGCTCACTTCCGGGCTCCGACTGTTTCTCGTGCTCTTTCAGCACATATAGTGAATGTGGAGGGATATCGAGGAAACGAACAGCGAAAGGCCTCTTTAGCTTGCAGGTTGTCCACCCCCAACAAAGATGGTGGCAAAGGGGGCTGCGGGATGGCGCAGACAATATGACAGCAGTGCCCTATCAGGACTGCGGGTTCCCTCCACCCTTTGCTGAAGCTGTCCTCGCTTGTCCTCTCACGACAGCTAGTAAAGTCTGCTTGACGGCGCCTTAGCGACAGCAGTCCTCACTTGACGGCGAGGAAGCCGGAAGCCGCGCGGCTGCCGCCGTCGTCTCCTCCCCGTCCCCGCCCGCCGGGCGCCGTCGGAGGTTGACAGGTCCAGGCGGGGAGGCGGCGGCGGCGGCGGCAGAGCCGGGCGCCCAAGACGGACACCCCATGGGGAACGCTCCAAGTCACAGCAGTGAAGACGAAGCAGCAGCCACTGGGGGCGAGGGCTGGGGCCTGCACCAAGACTGGGCCGCAGACTCGGGCACGACCCCCGGCTCGGGCCCGGCGGCCCCGGCTCTGCCGCCAGCCCCGGCGCTGCT
>NW_011888831.1:2612060-2616130 GCF_000151845.1 Pteropus vampyrus
TGGGCGCCTAACGTATGCGGGAGGCGAATAACATGCTGGAAAAGCTCGCATTCTAAAAGCCATTCACATCACGCAAAAAGCATTTCCAGACTACACGTTTGTTTTTAGATGTTTGAAGAACCGTATTTTAGACTCATTCAAACCCACTTAGAATCTAAAACTGATAGGCAAATACCAGGTTTCCTGTGAATTCTTGTAATTAAACAGTTTTTGGCGTAATTACTAACATCATCTCTATTAAGTCATTAACAGCCAGTTGATAGGGCAACAAAATTTCTTGGAATGGATCTAAGGGATTATCTATCTGTATTGAATACTTCATTTTGGAGTTAAGAGAACTGATCCAGGGTCACCCAGTGAATGAATCATTGGCAAAACAGACTGTCACTCAGATCTCTTGATTTTCGTTTGTTTGTCTTATATCCCATTGCCTCCTTCTTGGGACGGTATTGCTTTAACTCCACAAAGCTATAACAAAAAGGTGCTTAATTTTTGAAAATGGGTAAAGCTGTGTAGAATCTTTAGCGTCAAAGAAAGGTGAGTTTATAAAACTAAACTGACAGCTATTTGTAATGCCATTAAAAAGTTATGTACACTTTAAAACCAGAGGCTTTTAAAATATTTTAAGGATGTTTTCCTGTACATGGCTAGAATTTAGATAATGTGGTTTATATGTTTCTTATATTTTTCTTTTTAAAATACCCGTAAGGCATCTTAACTCTTGAAAATGTTGGTCATATTAGTGAAGGGTCTCCATTTCTTTTTTTAATTACAAGCATACCCATAATACTTTCCACTCTAGTCTTAATTATATTATGAGAAAATGAAGCGGTGCCAGAAAGAGCTGCACATTTCAAAATTGTCCAAAAGAGAATGGAGAGAGTGTTTATACTGTGAGTGTGTCTGACAGGAATAGAGTTATAGGTGGAGTTTACAAGGGGTCCTGTAATGTAAGGCCAAGAAGTCCTTGAGGTGTCTAGAAATCAGGCAAGAGCTGTTACATTCATTCATTCATTGAATATTTCAGTGAATTCATCCAGCAAATATTTTGGGGGCATATACTGAGTGCCAAACAGGATGATAGTGGACAAAGTAGACATGTGCTCTTAAAGAGTATGTAGTAATGTGAGTTTATAAAGAGACTCACATTAACTCAGCAATTATAGGTATGGTGAGTATTATCCAAGGGGAAGTGTAAGGAAAGAAATAGCAAGAGTATTTAACCTTAGCTAGGAAGTCAAGGCAGACTTACCTAAGAAAAGTAATGTTTCAGTTCAGATTTGGAAGATGAAAACAGACAAGGAACAGAAGATATAAGCTGTGTTTCAGACAGAGGGTATTGCATACATGAGTTCAAGGGTCAGAGAATGGAGAATCTGGAAGAATGGTATGATATATTAGAGTTAGATAAAACTGCTTCAGGGGATAGAAAATCCAGGGCAAAAGTGGGTTAAACAATAATGAAGCTTATCTAAAAGTCCAGGTAGGCAGTACAGGGTTGATATGCCAGTTTCATAGTCATCAGAGACCTGGCTCTATTCATCTTGTTGTGGCATCATCCTCCACAGGCACCTTCCACTTAGTGATTCAAATGATTCCTTCAGCTGTCACTTTCCACATTCCAGCCAGCAGAAAAGGGAATAGGAGAGAGTCACTCCTCCTCTCTTAAGGGCATGGCTCACATCCCATTGGCCCAAGCCCAGTCACATGGCCACACCAAGCTGCAGGGGAGGTCAGAAGATATTTGTATTCCATGGCTATATATTCAGCCAAAAAGCAGAATGTAATTCTGAGTACTGAGGAAAAGAACAGATATTGGGTTAAAATTAGCAGTCTTTCACTCATGTGGCTAGATCATAGGATATGGGAAGGGGAGAACAAGGTTAGAGAAATGTAGAAAAGATCATGAGTGTCCTTTGCAGTCTCTGTTAAATAGGAGTTTGGAAACAATGGTGTTTTAAATAAAGTGCCACAATGATTGTGACTGCCTTATGGAGAACCAGTTAAGGGGGCTATTATGACAGTTCAGGTAAGAGATCGGGTGGCTTGAGCTAGGGTGGTGGCAGCCAAAATGATATGAAGTAGACAATTTTGAGAGTTATTTAGGAAGTAGAATAAGCAGTTCTTGAGACTTAGGTGCGAATATAGGATTAGAAAGAAAAAAAAGTCAAGGATGATTGATATTACTGACCTGACCATTTGGAAAGATGATAGTGCCGTTTATTGAGAAAAGAAACCTTTGAGAAGGGAAGCTCTGGAAAGGGAAGATGAGTTCAATTTGGCCATGTTGAGTTTAGTGTATCTATGAAATAGCTAAATGGGGATATCTCTTAGGTGGTTGTGTATGTAAGTCTGGAGCTCAGGAGAGAAGACTGCATGACGTACAGAGTCATGTATTTGTACAGTGGGGTTTCACAAGAAAGATAGCCACATTGTTTTCTCTTATTCTGATGAGCTTTGTTTTTTTTTTTTCCTTTCGTAATTAAATCTCTTAGAGGTAGTCTATGGACTGTTTAGCGTAGTTAAATCCAAAGGTCATTTAGCCACTGTAACTAAGGAAATATATAGGAAGAAAAAGCTGTAAGTGCTTATATCTTCCTATATAAAACTCAAAATCATAGTAGTCACATATGTAGCATAAAGAGACATGAAGGAGTCATAAGCACAGCAGTAAGAACTGGTGATTTGTAAAATGTTAAATTCTTATTTTACTTTTATAAAAATCCCTGGGACAGTCTAGAGCTGTGTCACAGGGTATTAAGTATCTATACACAGAACACTCAAAAAGTGTACTTGAAAGTCTTCTTTCACATCCATATAATTATCTCACCTTACTCACCACTACATATTCAAATAAATGATGTCCAGTAATTTAGGCCAACCATGGAAGGCAGGTGAGTGATGACACCTACTAAACTGAGGAGAAAACTAGAGACTCTGCAGGGTTCAGGGACTTAAGAATCGAAATTAGGTTTTGGCACTAACACTCAAATGTGGGTCTTCTGACTCCAGATCTTGCATTCTTTTTCTTTTAAGGAACTGGTTTTCTATGATGGTTCTTATTTAGTCTTAAGGATACATAGTTCTTTTATTTTCCCCTTCATTCTAAGGGAAGCCTGGCATGGGAAATCCAAATTGGAGAAAAAGCAACATGTATTTTTCTTGAAGCCTATTTACCTTTATTAGATTTGGAGTGGGGAGAGTTGGGGCTTGGGTTGGCATCGACATTTGGTGACTCCCACTGGTTAGCATTGGTTAGTTGAAGAGAGTGGTTCTGACTCAACGTGAAGGCTTAACCAAGATTTAAAAACCTAATGATTGTGATAATCTCACAGTGGTTGTTCTGTCTATAAATAAGGAGGTAATTATATTCATAATATTTTTAAAAAATTAGCTATGCATTTGATTCATTGATTTAAAAATAATCTGCCCTGTAACTTGAAGAAGTATACATTTCTGTGTCTTAGTTAATTCTACATCTAAGCTTCTGAAAATGTGATATTTTAATACAAGTTTAAGGGTTTTGTGAAATAGTAATAAAATGTCTTTATAGTAGCAACTAAAATGATTAGTTATTTCCCTTCATTTATTTTATGAGAGCTAGCACGGTAGCGCAGGTTATCATTGGTGTATGTTATTTATTATTATAATGCTAAGAGTTTCCACATTTTACATGTTGGTTCTTTGGGCTAATTTGCATTGCCCTCCATGTCTACCCAAGTGTCTCGCCTTCACATTCTGATGACCTTAGCTGCTGGTGTCCTAAAGAAGCTCTTGGTGTTGTACTATGGACCAAAGTCGGAAATGTTATTGTTTTATAGTACAGCACACCTTTTTCATGGTAGGTGTGGTCCATGGAGAAGGAATCTCAGGAAGCAACATTTCATTGACTCATGTAGAAGAGGAGTAGAGTTAAAATTAAATTCTTATTTGACATCAGAGATTAGGGATTAGATATTTGTGCTCTTAATATGTTATGCTTCCAGAAAATCATGTAGACTCTAGGGCAGAAAAAAGTGTTGAACACAGGATGATAGCAGATAGCTTTAAGGTAGGAATTTAATATGTAT
>NW_011888831.1:2616180-2696415 GCF_000151845.1 Pteropus vampyrus
GTAGCGCAGGTTATCATTGGTGTATGTTATTTATTATTATAATGCTAAGAGTTTCCACATTTTACATGTTGGTTCTTTGGGCTAATTTGCATTGCCCTCCATGTCTACCCAAGTGTCTCGCCTTCACATTCTGATGACCTTAGCTGCTGGTGTCCTAAAGAAGCTCTTGGTGTTGTACTATGGACCAAAGTCGGAAATGTTATTGTTTTATAGTACAGCACACCTTTTTCATGGTAGGTGTGGTCCATGGAGAAGGAATCTCAGGAAGCAATATTTCATTGACTCATGTAGAAGAGGAGTAGAGTTAAAATTAAATTCTTATTTGACATCAGAGATTAGGGATTAGATATTTGTGCTCTTAATATGATATGCTTCCAGAAAATCATGTAGACTCTAGGGCAGAAAAAAGTGTTGAACACAGGATGATAGCAGATAGCTTTAAGGTAGGAATTTAATATGTATAGGTCTTATTTTATTGATTTGCTATATTAGCTTTGTTGCCTACTTCGTGAAATTCACTTTGTAAACTCTGAGGGAAGGACCATTTATTTACTTATTTATTGTCTTAGCACAGTCCTAGCTTATAGCCAGCGCTCTGTAAGTGTTTTCCCCTATAATACCCTCAGTTTGATTTAACAGATTGAATATGATGCTGTTCTCATGCTCCAACCTCATATTTATATTCAGTCTGTAACCTTTTAATAATGAGATGTTTCTTGACATTGGAAGAAACAGTTAAATATAGTTTCAGTGAAAACTTTAAAAGGCTCTTAGTCACTGTTGAGTTTAGAGGAAATTTGGAGAAAAATACCATCTTGGTGTTATTATGTCAGGAGTATTAATCAGCTAATTTAGAATGGCTCTGAGCCCAAGAACTATGCAAATATAATTATGCTGATGTAATTCTCTACCCCTTCAAGACACAGAGTGTGAGAGATTTGTGTATGCACCATAAAGACAGAGCAGGCTACAAGCATTGCTTACCCTTATCTTGGAGCCTGCAGGCATTCGCACTGCCTGAGGGATCCTCTGAATGGGTGGAGGCCCACAGGCTGGCTTGTCTCCCTTTCTAACCTCGTCTACCTTTGTCCCCTTGCACAAGCCCTTTGCCCTAGCCAGTGGGGCACCATCCTTGTCCTGTGTGTGGACCTTGCTTCTCTCAGTTTTTCAGGATTCCCTGTCTTGGTATTGTCATCTGGTCAGGACCAAGCCTTTCTTATGGCATGATTCAGATGGCTTCTGTACAATGGTGTTTCCAGCTCTACCCTTGAGGCTCTTGTTTCCTGTTCTATACAGGTCAGGTGGCACTTAGAGCACACTGTCTGGTCTTGTTCTGCAACTAGGCTATGAGGCCCCCTAGCCACCTGCCTGCTCTGCTCCAGCATAGGAAGCCTTTAGTAAATGATGGCCATTAATGATGATGAGGCAGTGTTGAAGAGAAAGATCCTTGGTGAATTGGAGGTTATTTTGACCCTGAGTGCTTTGCTGTGATGGGGATGGTGGTATTGGCTTCTTTTGGAGAAATTCTTGATCCAAGAGAACTACAGAGGAAAGGTCACAGCTTTGTTTTGCCTTTCCCTGATTTTCAGAATACCTCCTCATCATGTACTGTATTGCTTTAGAAACTTCAGTGGCCTCCCTTAGCCTTCAGAATCAAATGTCAGTCTAACATTTAGGTTTTTATACCTTTCTGCTCTTATCTCCCAGCCAGGTCTATTCACTATTTCCCATGTATGTTTGAATTTCTCCCTTCTTTCAGCCCTTTGCTGCATCCTAGTTTCTTTCTACTTTCAAGGACCACAGAGAAGCATTTAATAGTAGCATGGAGTTTGGGAAAAGCTTCACCAAACGAAGGCTTGAAAGGCTGTAAGAATTTTCCAGGCAGAGGAAGAAAGAGATGTTCCATTTGAAAGGTACAGCATGTGTAAATGTATTGAAGTGAGAGAGACCATAGCAAATTTTGGGAATGATACTCCACTGGCACCTAGTCTAGAGTGTGAGTTGGCTAAGACCTTGGTAACCATTGCATATAACCTGTGTAGTTAGCCTGCTAACGGTATCAGCAAGTTCGCTGCTTTTTAGGTCTACCCATTCCACAGTTCTTTAGACTGAGCTTGGGAATTGGGTCCTGGCTTGTGGCCAGATCTTAATTCCACATCCTCAAATCACATGACCTTATATAGTTGATGTGACGATTAAATGAATTAGTTCATATGAAGCACCTAGAATAGTGCCTGGCACTTAATGCTGAATAAATGTTGCTATTAGTGTTCTCTGTTGTTCTAGTTCCACACTAGGATTGTTTTCTCCATCTTCTATGTGACAGCCCTTTCACTACTTCACTTAGATGGGGACAGTCTTACAGATGAGTAAAATGAGGACTTAAATGGATAGTGACCTTCTTAGTCAACAAGTGGCAGAACTGGGACCAGATACAGATCCAGACTTCTGATGGAGTGTTTCTCCAAAGTTGAACCAGTGTGCAGCCTGGCGCATTATATTCTGCTGGTCTGAGCCCACAGTTCCAGTGTGTGATAATTTTTTACACATTCTTATGTATGTACCATAGTCTTGATCTCAGTCATGGTTAAGGAGGGACAACAGGAATGGTCTGAGCCCTGTCCAATGCTGCCCTTAGGCCAAGGCAAATGGATGGAAATCTGCAGTCAGCCAGCCCACTTTTCTTTTTCTTGTCTGCAACAGCCTTTTAACTAGATTGGAGTAGCAGTTCTTTGCAGTTTATTAGGCATAACCTTCTTTGTGAAACCTTTGGGTCCTCACAAGCCATGAAGAAAGGTTGGGTGGAAAGAGGAGTTGAGACTTAAAGGAGGCCAAGAGTCTTGTCCTAGGTCTCAGAGAGTAAGCAATAAATCTAGTATCATATTCTAATCTAGATTTCTTCTTATTCTGACTGTGTTATACTTTTCCTCTCTTACATGCTGGCTAGCATAGTGCCTACACTTGGGTTCTGCTGAATAGTTATCATGTAGATGACAAAGCGTGCAGCAAGTGTGATAGGAAAAGACCCGAATCAGGAGAGGAGGAGGAAGAGTACAGCACATCAGGTTGCTGTCTGCATGGGTACTGTATGCATGGATATCGACTCAATGGAAATGGGCATCGTTCCACTTTTAGAGAGGCAAAGAGATTTGATTTACTTTGCACTGTTAGACTAGATTTAGTGTATTGAGTTGAGTTTTGGGCCCCACATTCTGGGGCAGTTAGTTTCAAACTATCCCTTTAGTGGGTTGGAAATCTAGTGATAGATTTAAAAATGTTAAAAAATGAAACAATAGAATGGAATAGAAAATACCAGAGCATGTAGTATTTGATAAGAGAAAGTACTACACTGTTTCACAAAATTTTTATATTATATGTATACTAGGTCATGATACAAAATGTATTTCTTTTTTTAAAGATAAATATTTTAATTTATGGTGACATAGTTAATAATTTTTTTAAATATTTTTTATTTTTTAATTATAGTTAGCATACAATATTATATTAGTTTCAGGTGTACAACATAGTGATTAGACATTTATATAACTTACAAAGTGATCACTCTGATAAATCTAGTACCCATCTGACACTATACATAGTTATTATAATATTATTGACTATATTCCTTATGGTATACTTTACATCCCTCTATTTTGTAACTACCAATTTCTACTTCTTAATCCCTTTCCCTCTTTCACACCCCACCCCCTAAATCTCCCTCCCATCTGGCAAGCCTCAGATCTATGAGTTTGTTTCTGTTTTGTTTATTTTATTCCTTAGATTCCGCATGTAAATGAAATCATACAGCGTTTGTCTTTCTCTGTCTGACTTATACCACTCAGCAAAATACTCTCTAGGTCCATCCATGTTATTGCAGATGCCAAAATTTCATTCTTTTTTATGGATGAGTATATTCCATTGTATATATGACCACCTTTTCTTTATTCATTCATCCATTGATGAACACCCAAATTGCTTCCGTATCTTGGCTACTGTAGATAATATGCAATGAACATATGTATGTACATGTCCCTTCATAGTAGTGTTTTGTGTTTTTTTGGATAAATACCCAGAGGTGGGATTATTAGGTCCTTTGTCTTTTGGTATAGCCTTTGCTTTAAAATCTGTTTTGTCTGGTATAAGTATTGCTACTCCGGCTGTTTTTTTTCATTTTCATTTTCATGAAATATCTTTTTCCCTCCCTTTGCTTTCAGTCTCTGTGTCTTCCAATCTGAAGTGAGTCTCTTGTAGGCAGTGTATGTAAGGGTCTTGTTTTCTTATCCATTCAGTCACCCTATCATTTGATTGGAACATTTAATCCTTTTTCATTTGAAGTAATTGTTCAAATGAAATTGTTCAAATGAAATAATAAAATGGCAATAACTATAAGTAGTTATTGCCATTTTATTATTCATATTTTCGATACATATTTTTTTTCTTCTTCTTAAAGAAGTCCTTCCAACATTTCTTGTTATACTAGCTTGGTGGTGATGAACTCCTTTAGCTTTTCGTTATCCGGAAAGCTCTTTATCTGTCCTTCAATTTTAAATGGTGTCTTTGCTGGGTAGAGTAATCTTGGTTGTAGGTCCTTGCTTTTCATCACTTTGAATATTTCTTGCCAATCCCTTCTGTCCTGCAAAGTTTCTGTTGAGAAATGAGCTGACAGTCTCATGGGAGCTCCCTTGTAGGGAATTAACTGTATTTCTCTCGCTGCTTTTAAGAGTCTCTTTGTCTTTAACCTTTGGCATTTTAATTATGGTTGTCTTGGCATGGGCTTCTTTGAGTTCATCTTGTTTGGGACTGTCTGTGCTTCCTGGGGTTGTATGTCTATTTCTTCACCAGGTTAGGGAAGTTTTCCATCATTATTTCTTCAAATAGATTTTTAGTTTCTTGCTCTCTCTCCTTCTGGTACCCCTATGATGTGAATGTTGTTATGCTTGATGTCCCAGAGGCCCCTTAAACTATCTTCATTTTTTTTGATTCTCTTTTCTTGTTGTTGTTCAGATTGGGTGTTTTCTGCTACCTTATCTTCTAAATCACTGTTTCGATCCTCTGCTTCATCCACTACGTTGATTCCCTCTGATATACTCTTCATCTCAGATATTATATTCTTCATTTCTGACTCATTCCCTTTTTTTAATTTCTATCTCCATTTTTATATTTTCTGTCTCTTTGTTAAAGTTTTCACTGAATTCATCTACTCTTCCCTTAAGTTCCTTGAGTATCCTTATAACTAGTGTTATGAACTATGGATCTGGTAGATTGCTTGTCTCCATTTTGTTGAGTTCTTTTTTTAGAGCTTTGTTCTGTTCTTTTATTTCGGACATGTCTCTCCATTTTGGCATCTGTTTCTATGTGTTAGGTAGGGCTCCCAAGTCTCCCAGTCTTAGTAGAATGGTTTTATGTAGTAGGTGTCCTGTGGGGCACAGCCTTCCCTGGTTGCATGAGCTGGATATCCAAGGTGTGTCCCTTGTATGGGTTGTGTGTGCCCACCTGTTGTAGTTGAGCCTTACCTGCTGTTTGCACGTCATGGGAGGGATTGACCCACGGGCCAATTGGTTGTGAGGATCGTCTGGTGAGGGGCTGACCCTATGGAGCAGGATTCCCTTTAGAAGGGCTCTGGTTTCTGCCAAGTCTGCTCTTCAGATGTGTCCTCCTCAGATGCAGCCCTCAGTGTTTCTCCAGCTCCCGTCGAAGCTGGGCACTGGACATGCCAGTCCAAGGGCTTCCTGGGAGGGACCCATAGGCAGGCCAAGTTCAACCACGGCCTGTGCACTGCCCAGGGCACCTGGCAAGAGTCACCAGGCAATCTACAGATGGCTGCCACCTGTGCTGGCCTTAGAAGTGCTTCGAGAGGCCAAGCTGGGAACCAAGGATGACTGCCACTAGTTCTAGCGCCATGCTTGGTGCTGCTCAGCAAGAGGTGTGGCACACACCAAAGCCAGATGCTGCTTGTTTGAGTTTTATGAACCTTTAAGATATTTTAGGAAAGTCCACAGCATATGTCAAGACAGTTCTTTGTATGGGAAAAAAACACTGGAGACAGCTTGGATTGGCCTGTAAGTTATGGGGGGCAGGGTTTCGGAGTCATCTGGACCACTGACCTATGTTAGCCAGGTTGATGGAACGCAGATGTGACAGCCTGCATCCGCACACCAGGAGCGGGGAGGGTTCAACAAAGGAACAGTGGACTCTGCCAGCATTTTCGTCCTGCAGAAAACCACCCCTCCAACCCTCACACTGAAGCTAGACAGTTCAGTTCCTTCCCATATATCCCTAACACTGCTTGAGCAGCTGCCCCAGCACGGGAGCTCAGAGTAAGTGAGTCCGTCAGTGAGTAAGTCCGCGTGAGCGGGCCCTGCGTCTCATTCAGCCGCAATGTTTGCTGGTTTTCACAGCCAGAGGTTGTGGGGATTTCTCTTCCTGGCCTTGGAACCCTGGGTTGGGGAGCCCAATGTGGGACTGGGACCCCTCACTCCTCCAGGGAGACCTCTGCAGCCAAGATATTCCCTTCGATTCTCAACCGCCCCATGTGCTTGTGGGACCAGCCCATTTTGCTTTTCTGACCCTCCTACCAGTCTCGAGGTAGCATCTTCTGTATGTCCGCAGTTGTGGGACTTCTGTTCCGCCAGACCTCAGGCGACTCCCAGTGATGGTGGTTCTGTAATTTAGTTGTAATTTTGTTGTTGTGAGAGGAGGCCAACATAGCATCTACCTATTATGCCATCTCTACTGGACAAAATATATTTTTATAGTGGATCAGCCAATGAAACTTGAGAAGCAGTGCTCTGAGGTTTATCGTCAAACTGGAGGGATTCTAGAGTGGACAGCTAGCATGGTAATGAGACTAAAACCATAGCAGACAAAGAATTGGTTGAAGGAATGGAGAGTTTGGGGAAACTCAGAGGATCCGATCACTGTTTTAAATGATCTTCAGGCTGTTTGGGGGCAGAGGTAGCATCACAGGGCGGTAACATCAGAGAGGCAGATTTCCACTCATTATGTAGAGAAGAGAGTTGTTGCTGTCAGAACTAGCCAGACAACATGTGCTTCCATCACCAGTGTATGTTAGAGAGACAGTGGAGGAGTTCATACAGTACAAAGGCACATATTTCAAGAGATTTGTAGGTCCATTCCAGTATGAGAGTTTATCTAGATTTGGGATGATCAATCCCGTCCACCCTTTATGGTCTCCAGTGGCCTCATTGTATCCTTACTGTGAGATCTCAGCCTGCTTGGCCAGGCGCTCTATTCTGACTTCTGTCTATCTCTTCATCTCCCACCTCTGCCTCCTTTCCAGCCACACCAAGCAGTTATAGTTCTCACAATCTGCTGTGCACTCTGCATTAATACTCACATGCTATCCCAGGATGGCCTCCCTGTCTTCATATGCTGGCAAGTTTCTAATTATTTATAAAAGCTCAGTTCAAGGGCTATTTTCTCAGGGCCATTTTCCCTGAATGCCCTTCCCCCTCTCCAGGCTTCTGGCATCTGAAGTGTCTGTTAGCTCATGGTGTCACGGTTGACAATGTGAAGTCCCAAATCATACCAAGATTCACATTGAAGCTCCATCATTTACTAGTACCAACCATGTGGCCTTGAACAAAATACTTAACCTCTCTGTCCCTTACTAGTAAAAAGGTAGGACCTACCTTTAGGGTTGTTGTGGAGAATGCGAGTTGAACTAGGTGAGGTGCTTAGGACTTTGTCCAGTGCCTAGTAAACACTCAGTAAATATTAGCTGTTATAGTTGTGTATGCCGTTACTTCTGTTATAATTATCACACCTATCACATTACTGCTGTCGGTTTACAGATCTGTCTTGTCCTAGGCCGTGAGGATTTTGGAGGGCAAAGACTATGTCCTGTTCATCTTAATATGCACAGAGCCAAGCTTGGGGTCAGGTATACAATGGACGCTTATCAGATAGTGTTGAATGAGTGCGTGAGTAAATTGGATTCTATGAAGTCCTGTGAAACAAAGTCAATGTTAAGTGTTAGGTTTTAAAACCTGTACGTTTAAGGACAGTTTCTAAATGTTAGGAAACTGTATATTTATTTGGTGAAACTGTTAGCAAAGCTGTTCTGATTTTTTTTCTCACCCAAAATGTCTTGGTTTTCTGTTTGTTTGAAAATTCTTTTTATTGTATTCATTAACTATTCACAGATCAACAGAGTCTGTTAAAAATAGCAAAAAGTCACTATTTTTATTGCCTTGCTTGTATAGACTTTTTATCAGCAATAAACAGCAGGATTTATGCAGGAAGTTGGGAACCAGACAGCAGGTAGCACTAGAAGTGCAGAAGTTTGGGTGGAAGTAGGACTTGAATGCTACCTTGAGATTTAGAGAGAGTGAGGCTCAGTTTTAGGGTTAATATTGCGTTACCATGGGCAAAAATTGCTTAGAGCAAGTTTTATAGATGGAGGAAAGAGATAGAACTAAAAGAGAGGTTTTAAGCAATTGGACTCCAGACTGCAAGGAACCCCAGGGGTTATCTGGTCAAAGGAAAGAGAATGGAGTCATGGTGAAGAATATGAACTCTAGAGCCTTGGATTCAAATACTGGCTATGTGATATTGGGCAAGTTATCTGACCTCTTTGTACAACTATAAAATGGGGAGATCAGTAGTACCATTAGCTTTATGAGAAATAATTGATACTATGCACAGTGCCTGGAATTTAGCAAATGCTCAGATATTAATTCAGGACTTTCCAAAACGTATGTCATTTCCAACTGGATGGGTTAAAGCTCTTCTAATCCCCTCAGACCTTGAGTGAGACAAATATTGTTTTCTCACTGTGCTATCATGTGAAAAAGTTGAGAAGTAGCTATTATCTGATGTTGTTGTATTCACACCATGGGGTCTCAGGGCAGACACAGTCTGTACTGCTGTTCTACCTCCTTCTTTACTCCCTGGCTCCACTTTTTATAGCAAGGTTGCGCTTAAAATGTCTTAATATTAAAAAACTCCCCTCTATTATTACAAAAGCAGCATATGTAGATTGCCATATTGCCACTCTTAACATCTTGATATTCTTTTGGGTTTTAAATGCATAGTCGTACACACACACACACACACACACACACACACACACACACACACATATTTTTTATACCAATACAGGAAGTGCATATTTGCTTTTTTCTTATGCTAACCTGAGATCAGTCTCTAATATTCTTTTGTAGCTTACTTTTTTCAGTTAATGGTTTCCACCTTTTCATGTCAGTTCATTTCTGTTTAATACCTAATCCATGTTCAAATTTGTCCAATTGTCCCAGAAATCTACTTTTATGGCCAGTATATCCAGTGTGAATAAAATTGTATTTAGAGAGAAGCAAGTGTTATATTATACTGCTTTTAAAAAGTTTTAAATCTACTCATCCAGTCCATCCCATGCTTGAAGTGGATACTTTAAATTTTTTGATTTTTATTTTTATCACTCATAGAGTATACAGTCTGTGAGACTTATACAAAAAACAGTGGTCCTCTGCTCATCCACCCCAATGTGTCATTCTCCAAGAATAATCACTTTTCAGCTCTTTAGCTGGTTCTTTACTATATATCTGTACATCAACAAATCATGTGTTTATATTACTTCTTTATGAGTTTTCAGTTTTAGGCTTTATCCAATTTATTACCCCCATAGAATGATTTCAATTGTTTTTCACCTTCCTGTCCTTGTCCATACCTACACATTTTCTATCCTCCCAAAAGACTTGTTTCAATTTTGTTTAGATTGCTCCTAATGTTTGCATTATTATGATTATGTAAATTCTATACATAACTAGGCCATGTAGTGATTACTTTTCTTTTTTTATACATATTTTTATTTTCTCTGGAGTTAGCCATTAAATTGGTACTTTTCTTTTGCTTAATATTTTGTCTTTTATCATTAATTTAATCCCAGATTTTCTGCCAATTGTCTAAATTTCTTCTCACACATTCAGTATGTTCAAACACATGGGTATTCTATCAGTTTTATTTTCAAAGTTCTGTTTCCCAGAGTCTTCTGAGCTTCCTCAATCTGTACTTGGTATTCTCTAGGTCTGCTGTGCAGATGTCATCTTGGGATCTCCATTATCTGGGGATTCATTTTCTTCCTTGGTCAGATCCTGTTCTTCCTCTTTCTTGACATACTCCTTCATTCTGGTGGCCACATCCTCTGGTAGCTTTCTGAATAAGGGAGTGTTAAGTAGTTCATTTTTCTCAGAACCTTGCATGTATAAGAATGTCTTTATTCTACTTTTTAACAGTTGACAGTGTTGTGGCCGAGTAAGCCTTCTGAGTTAGAAAGAGTGCCCCCAGAATGTTGAAGCTACTGCTCTCATTGCCTTCTGGCTTCCAGTGTAACTGCTGAATCAGTCCCATTTGGTCTTGACTTTTTACGTGGAAACTGTGTCTTCTCCCTGGAAGTAGAAGCTTCCCTTTCCTCCCAATGTTATGAAATTTAATTAAGATTTGCTTTTTATTTATTGTGTAGAGTGTTCAGCCTCTTCAGTCGCAGAACTCGTGTCCTTCAGTTGGGGAAGTTATTTTGAATCATAACGATTATGATTTCCTCCCCTCCATTTTCTGTATTCCCTTTTTCTGGAACTTATTATTTGCGTGTTGGACCGCCTCAACTGATCTCCTGGTTTTTCTTCTCTTTTCTTTCCCAGTTTTCATCATTTTTTCTTTTTGCTCTACTTTCAGGGCACTTTAGCCAACTTTATCTTCCAGCCCAATGATATTTATCTTCTAAAATCTATTGAGATTTTAATTTTACTGTGATATTTAATTTTCAGGAGCTTGTAAAAATTTTCTATATATCCTGTTTTTAATAGTATCCTGATCTTTCATGGTTGCAATATTCTTTTTGTATTAGATAGTGGTGGTGGTGGCTACACAGCTCTGAATATACTAAACTCCACTGGATGGCGCACTTTAAAGGGTTGAACTTTACAGTATGTGAATTATATCTCAGTAAAGCTGATAGTAAAAATATTTTTTTAATGTTTCTCTGATGATATTAATGATAACCCTTTTGAAGTTTTATTCTCCTCGCGTAGTCCTTTCTTTTCTCCAGATTTCTTTTTCTGTTTCATATTAAGCCTTTCCTCAAATGCCTGGTGGTCCTGGGCTGTCCATCATATTAAAGAATGGAGTACTAAAAAGGTGAATGGTCTATACATCTGGCTTATTGATCAGTGAACCTCACTGTGAGATGAACTGGTTGGGCCCTTTCACTGGGAGCTCTCCAGTGCCAGCATCTGTAGGTCTGTTGTCTTGGGCTCGTCAGGTGCCCCAGAGAAGACTCTTCCAGTCTTTTGCATAGAGGGTATGAGATTGGCTGCTAGCATTCTGGGAGCCCTAGGAGAAAGTTGAGTCTTAAACATTTAGCATGTAAACATGAATCCCCTTATTTGCAGTGTAGTATTCACACTTTCAACTGTGCCTGGTATTTCCTGGTCCAGAGACTCTGTACTACTCTCTCCAGAGAATCAACCCCCTAAGCTTCTGCCAAGATTAGGAAGAAGATCTGGGGATCTGGGAATCTGTTTTTTTTTTTTCTTTTTTTCTTTTTTAAATTTTAAACATAAGAAAGTACAGATAAGAGTCAAATGAACACCCACGAACCCGTTAGCCAGTTTCAACAATTACCAACTCAAGACCGCTTTTATTTCGTTTAATCCCTACTACTTTCTCCAAATTATTTTGAAGCAGATATTTTTTATTATATATCTCTAAAAGTTAAGAACTCTTTAAACACGCGCGCGCACACACACACACACACAATCCCACTATCATCCTTTTCCCTCAAAAAGAAAGCCCACAGACTACTTAAGATTGGCATTTATCAAATCAGTTCTAACTGCTTTTCAAAATAGGCTTTACACCAATACCTCCACTTCCAGCAGTACCTATCACTCCCAACTCCTAAGTCTTTTGGAGTCCTGCCGTGTAAAGCAGGTTGTTTCTCAACTTTGCCCAGTCCACTTTATGATTCCAGTTTCTTGGGTCAACCATCTTGGGACTACTCATCCATCTGCTATCCAGCTTCCAAAATTTCATTGCTGTTACATCATCTCCTATCCTTTTTGTCTTTGTGCTTTAAAAAAATCGCTCTATAATATTGTCTTAGTGGGATTTCAGGAGGGAGCAAAGGTAAATGTGTTTGTTCACTATGACTTCTTTTTTAAAAAATGTATAATTTTTATTTTTTTCCATTATAGTTGACTTACAATATTATATTAGTTTCAGGTATACAATACAGTGATTCAACATTTATATAATTTATGAAATGATCACCTTGATAAATCCAGTACCCATTTGACACCATACATAGTTATTACAATACTACTGATTATATGCTATACTCTACATCCCCATGACTATTTTTTAACTACCAATTTGTACCTCTCAATCCCCTCCCCACTTCATCAGTCCCCCTACCTCTCCAGCTGACAACCATCAAAATGCTCTTAGTAAGCTTGTTGTTTATTCTGTTCCCTAAATTCCACAGTATGACTTCTTTGAACATTCCTGATGGCTGGTTGTCCAGCTGTTGCTCTGAAGCCTTGAGGGATGAAGTGGGCATTCCTTCCCAGGGCCTCTTAATCAGTCTTTATACCCCACCAACAATAGACAAGTTCATCTTTATGATGATCTTTTCCCCTCTGATTCCTTTGTAATGACATTAACTTTAACTGCTTCTTCCCATGACAGCCCGTCAGATGTATGAATAGAAAGATTCTGTTACTGCTAGTCATCTTCTCTCCACACTAAAGATTTTGTGGTCCTTCGGCTGTTCGTCACAGGGCAGTTTGTAGTCTTCTCTCCATCATGATCTCTTTCCTCTGATTTCATCTATTTCATTTCCTTTTGGTGTATAGCTTCCAAACTAAACTCATCTTTTCTAATTGGACCTAATCAGAAAAGAACAAGACATCTTTTCTTCCTTAGACATTATACTTTGATTAGTATAGACTTTGACCCTATTAACTTTTTGGATAATCTTATCAGCTTGAGTAGAGGCAAAAAGAATGCTGCAATCCTTTCACGTGCTGCTTCTGTCTGCCCCCAATCCTGCATTTATGTCCATGAGTTTTGGGATCCAAACACAGGGATTTGCATATGTTCTTATTAAACATTGCATTGTTCAGAGGTCTGTGATGGAAATAGAGGTATTTATGCCAGTCATGAAACCTCAGTGGGAGATTTCCATATTTCATATAGGAGGGAAATAAGGAAAAGGAGCAGGAATTTTAAGAAAGAAAGAGGTTTACTTAGAAAAGAGGATAGAAGGCTCCTGAAATATTAATTGGTGAGGGAGATCTATGAATGAGTGTAATCAGCAGAAAGAAAGAAGCCACTGATGAGGGAAGGATTGAGATCTGGGGAGAGGTGGCAGTTGCTAAGTGAGGAAAGTCTTGTAGGATGTGAGAGGGAATGGGGTTAGGGGTACCAGAGCAGGTAACATTGCAGGTTAAAAAGAAGGGGAACACTTTGCACTGCCACTGTGCTTTCCCTATAATGGGCTCTGTTCACCTGTTACTTAATCCAGGCAGCAGCCTGTGAGTGTGGTAATATTTGCTCCATCTTTCAGATTAAGAATTGGAACTTTATGGAGATAAAGAAATGTGTGTAAGGTCACATGACCAGTTAGTGACAGCAGGATCCAAGTTAAATCTCATTCTGTACCCAGTTTCCCAGATGACGTAATATGGTCAGGGAGCAAGTTAGATTATGGTTAAAGGTTAGTGAAAACATGACTGTAAAGTAGATAAATCAAGTTAGCTCTCATCTAAAGAGCATTTAAAAGGAAAAGCCCGGCTAAACTTTAAGTGCTACTTTAAGACACTTCTTTCTAATTCTAGTTTTGTATTTGATACTTCGTAACCAGTTGAAAAATTTTGCAATGGTTGCTTTCTTCTGAAATTATTTGGGGGAGGGGGTTTAATATTTTGAAAGAGAGATGAAATAAAAAATTGTATATACATGTGGTAATACTCATATATGTTTTGCAAAACACAATGAGTTATTTATCCTGAATTTGTTTTTTTTGAGTGACATATATGGACTCTTCCACAACAACAATAACAATAAAAATCGCTGGTCTCGAGAACTGTAAAATAAAAAATTTCAAAATTTGAAACAGACCTGATTTTCTTGCATCTTTTTACTTTGTAGGCTTTTGCCCAGTTTGATGCTGAGGGTGATGGTACAGTTGATGCTGAGAACATGTTGGAGGCCCTCAAGAATTCCAGTGGAGCTAATCTTCAGGGGGAGTTGAGCCATATCATCAGACAACTGCAGGCCTGTTCTCTTGTTCCAGGTAAGGCCCTCATCTGAGTGCCAGATGCTAAAGAGCACTCTCTTAGAGCCAAAATGAACTTTGCTGTACTATGGGTTGTAATTAGGCAAGCTTGTGGGCACCGTGAAATCAACATGCTTCTCCAAGGGTCTTCATCAGGCACATGATCTGTATTAGTGTTCAGTGTAATTATCTCTTTTGTTCCCCAATACAGCGATGGTTGAGCAGTTCTACAATTTTTATGAACCTTTGTCATGAGACTACCATCTTTAATGGATCTCTTTATTTCATTCTCTCAAGAACCCTTTCCTGGCTTACATGTAGGGATTTTATGTTTTCTTAGCATTCTGCATTTTTTTTTGTAACATATGAGCATTGTAATTAATTAATTCATTACTTAACTATTTATTAAGTGTCTTCTTTATTCATATATTGTGAGTGCTGTGAAGACAGGGACCTTTTCTTTTATTTCTGCTGTGTCCTCACATTTAGCACATTTTTTGACACATGGTAGGCACTCAGTGTTTTTTTTTTAGAAAGCTTTAACTCTGAAATTTAAGTAAAAATAAAAATAGCTTAAAATTAAGCAATAATTCTTCTGCACTGTATGTATGGAAAACTTTGCCTATATTTTTGTATGATTTCTTTTGGGGGCTCAGAAGAAAGAATCATAAAAAAATTACCTTTTTATTTCCCTAGCGAGAAAACAATTAAATTTGAAAGGGAAAAAAAAAAAAAAAAACCTTTGCATATCATCCTTTTAGTGTCTAATTATCTTATCTAAGAACTTTTTCTGCTATGTGCACTTGGTGTCATAATACTTAGAGTAGAGCCTAGCTGGGGCAGCAATGGAGGCAAATCAGATTGTAAATCTGATTGCCTTTGACCTCTCTGGCTTCATGCTGAGGATATATTGAGCTAGGGAAGGATGGTTTCTGTGTCCTACTAAGGAAAGAATAATTTCTATTCTTCCTCAAATTGTCTTTAATTACATACTTTTTTTTTGAGATCATATTTTATTTTATTTTTTTAAAATAAATTTATGTATTTTAATTAGTTTCAAGTATACAGTATATTGGTTAATTACATACTTTTTATAAAGCATTATGGGTAGCCTGTACATGTTAACTTTTTCCTGCTCTCATGGCACTTAAAATTATGCTTTGAATTATGTTTAACTACCTTATATCTTGGCATTTACATATCTCCCACTTTTGCACTACCAGCAGGTGGACAGCATCAGGAGCTTCATTTGGACACTTCAAAGAAAAATTTGGGGAGGAGAGGGAAGGGAGGGGAGACCAGGGAATCCACCAACAGATAATACTCAGTGTACCGTTGCTCTGGGTGACTATGGAGAAAGAGGGAGATTAGGTTAGAAAAATTCAGGGTCCAGATCCCAAGGTGCTTACACAGTAGAGTCGTGATTTAGAACTTTCTACTCATAATTTTCTATCAGCACCCAACTTAAAAGAATTGTTTTATCACAGTCTTAGTACAAACCTTAGTAAGCTGAACTCATCTCCCTGGTGGGATTTCAGTTTCCTAGTCCCTCTTTCTAACCCAGACTAAAAGTTGTTCCTTTCATATCTCATTGTATTGGTGCTTAGTGTTTAAAAGAGAGACAGCATTTTTACTGAATTCATTGCTTGTTTCAACAAGTAAAAAAAATTTCCCATTACAAGACTCATGGGTTTCACATGGATTCTGAGCGTATCAGTGCAACATCAGCAGTGTCATAATGTGCAGTTTGCTATGGGAGTTTGCTAAGAAAAGAAAAACTATAAAGAGGGCAAGGGATGGCATTGACTTTTGAGTCCTGAGAAGTCAAACCCATGTCTCCAGGGTTTGTATAGGGGACATAGTCAAAATGGGCTGCTTCAAGTGCAAAATTTCTCCTCAGCCTCATGTTTTGTCTTAAATTATTGCAAAATTTAATTCTACTGTAATATATCGGGTTGGTTTACATTTAATAACAGTTTCTCCTACAGACTTCTGGAGTTTTGCTCTGGGTGCTGCTTACATGGGTGTGTTCGGTTTGTGAAAGTTCATCAAGCGATACAATTATAATATATATACTTTTTGTTCTGAATGTTATGATTCATTAGAAAGTGAAAAAAGAAAAAAATTCCTTCAAATCTGAAAGTGTATCTGAGCTCCAGGAAAAGCTGCCATGTTTATCTTCTCTTCACTTAACCCTAGTACCCCTCTGGGTTCTGGGCACCTCAGTTCAAGGCATATTATTGTAGCTTATGGGGAACCATTAAAGGCATTTAAACAGGGGTAGACATGGTCTGTTTTGTGGTTTTGTAAGATTATTCACGTTAATGCCAGACAAAGGGGAGCCACTTTAAAAATTGGATAGGTGTATGAACAGGAGATGTAGAGGCCAGAGCCTGGGCAGTGGCTAGGGATGGACAGATGGGGCAGACTCCAGAGGAGTCACACTTGCAAGAAAAAACTGGAATGGTGGAAAGAGGACTTGGAGGCAGTGCAAGGGAGTTTTCCTGGTTCTACCCCTTTTTTGTTGTCTTGGTATATCACCCGAGCCTCATTTTCCTCAGTTGTACAACAAGGATACCAGTAGCTTCATTGCCTTCCTTACCTTATTGTGAGGACCTGATGAGATGATGTGTATGGAAGTACCTGATAAACTATAAAATGCCATCGGAAATTGTGGTCAGGGTAGTGGTTATATTATCACTATTATTGTTTTCCATAGCTTAGTGTAAAAGCTGTTATACTTTTACTTTTTAATGTGGTACACTTTATTCCTTGCCTTTATTTTATATGCAAAACTTCTTTAAAAACTTCTAGTTAGTATTTCAGTGCTTATAAATTTTTCAAGTTTGGATTGAAACAATCATTATTCTAAGTCTTGTAAAATTCTGTTAAACTCAAATAAAATTAATTTTTAAATTGAGATTACTACTGGTTCATTTCTTAAAAACTTGTTTAGATTTTTAAATGATTAAAGCTGAAAGTATCAATGAAGATTCTTAATGGTTGTTTTTAATTCAGCCGATTCAGATAGGCTGCCAGGCAGGGGATGTGGAAACTATTGTGGTGGGGTCCCGAAAACACCAAAAACGGATTTTATCTGCTTAGGTTTCATAGACATATTTTCGGAGTCCAAGGAGGGCCTGGGTGTTCACTCGTCAATGATTCTGCGCTTTCTGCATCGCAACCGGCTCTCTAGCACGGTCATCCCCTACCCCATGCTGGACCACTGCAATAACGTGTGCACCATGAGGGCTTCTGTTCTGAAGGAGTCTCTGGATCAGCTGGTACAAAAAGAAAAGGGTACGTGTAGGGGGAAAGGGTGTGCCGAAATACTATGTCATCATTTCTTCCAAATGTAGTATTAGTATTTGTTAATAGGATGAACCACCCTTCTCCCTGCCTTTATTTCTGAAAATATAACAGTGACCAGTTTGTAGCATAAAAAATGTGATCTGTTCATTTTTCCTTTCTCTCTTCTCCCCTCCCACTCCCCTCCCTTTCTTTTTAGCATGACTGGTTTCTCATCATTCAGGTCTCTACTCAGATGTGAATTCAGGGAGGCCTTTCCTCATTGCTCTATCTAATTAATGCGCCCACTCCCTACCTTTTCCCACCTTCTGGTCCCTATCACCTTTGCAGGTCTAAAGATCTAAATGGCACTTATCATTATTTGAAATTGCAGCATTATTATTTACTTGCGTTTTGCCTGTCTGGTTCACTTTGTTATCCTTAGCACCTGGAACTTTGCCTGTCTCATAGCAGGTACTCTATGAGTAGCTGTTGAATAAATGAGGAAAGCCATTACAGACTCACTTAGTGATGGGAACAAAAGTTGATAATGTGAATCGTCAGAATTCTGTAGAGTATAACAGAATCCAGAAACAGACCTAAATACATGTGAGAATGTAGTACCAGATATAGTCAGTATTATAAATCAGGATAGAAAAGTGCATTAGTCAACAAGTGGGGTTAGGGCAGCTGATTAGCCATTGGAGAAAAAATAAAACTAGATTCCTAACCCATTTTCTTTACTTAAATAAATTTCAGATGGATCAAAAAGTTCAACTAAAAAGAAAACTGCAAGAGTATTAGAAGGAAGTAGTTCTACTTTATATAAAAATCCTGACATAGAAAAACCTTTCTAAGTGATACATGGAACGTAGAAACTACAAGAAAAAATTAAATAAATTAGACTGTGTCTAAGTGTAAAGTTCTGTAGAGCAAAAAAATATCATAAGCAGAATGAAAAGAGAAATGACATCCTAGGGAATGAAAATATTTGTAACATATTATGACAGACTCAAGTTTGTATTGACTCTGACCTTGGACAATTACTTTACTTTCTGTGCCTTAGTTTCTTTATCTCTAAAATTAATTACTGCATAGAAAAGTGCCTGGCTCACAGTAAACACTCAGTAAATATTACCTATTATATGTGTGTATATATATATATTCGATAAGAAGACTTGTGACCCAGTAGAAAATAGATGAGGGTAGGGCCAACTCGTACTCAGAAACACAAGTGGCTTACAAACAAGTGGTTTAAAAAGTCTCATTCATAATTAAAGAAATGTAACTTCAAACTATAAAACACCATTTCCTTCTCTTGGCATGGTTTTACAAATGTATCAGTGATTTAAGTGTTGTACGGTAATGAGCTCATGGAGCAGTCCTGAGCCAATTTCTGCATTATATGGGTTCTTTGGAAGAAGATTTTAATGAACATTTATTTTTCTAGAGCTGTAGTGCCAAGCATATTTCTGTTAGATACTTTAAATGACCATCTTTCCGTGCCTCCCTACCCACCTTTATGAAAGAGATGTCATGATAAAATCTGGTTTTCCTTGCAGAAAGCCCTGGAGATCTAACTAGAAGCCCAGAGATGGATAAACTCAAGTCAGTAGCAAAGTGCTATGCTTATATAGAAACATCCTCCAACCCTGCAGACATTGACAAGATGACAAATGGAGAAACATCATCCTACTGGCAGTCAGATGGGAGTGCCCGCTCACATTGGATTCGGTTGGTGGTATAATACCAATTCTTGAGAGAAAGTCCAAGAAAATTACCTGCTTTCTCTCTCTTATCCCATCAATATGTTAAAAAAATTATATATGTATTTTAATTTTAGAATATTTTCTACTTAACTGGCCAGTTTTTTTTCTTATTGTGACTGTGTGTGAAGATGCTTTAAAAATCAAGTAACAGGAATCATGTAAAATCATATAACCTGGTTCACATATTCATAATCATGGATAATTTCTTTATTTGGTATTTTAAGGGAGAAAATAGCTTTTGACTAATAATGATACTGATTTCAGATCTTTTTCACTAGTTTCTGAGGAAAATTAGTATCATAAGAGACAAGTACTTTTCTTACCTCAGATTTGATTTCACTTTCTAAAATCCTTTCCTGTACATTAAAAAAATCTGTATGCAACTAAGTTTAGTAGTTTAGAAGAGGAAGAAGGAATAGGGTGGTCAGGAATCCTGAAGTGGAATTGATAAAAATAAACTGATATTTCTAGAAGTTCTGAAACTGCTATCTAAATTTTTATCTATCCTTTCAAAGAATGGGCTAATTTCAGTTGGTAGAAATAGAAATAATTGTCTTCTCTTAGAGGATATAAATGACCTTTAGCTATCTAATTGATAGATGAGGAAACATGCTTAGTTTTTTGGATGCAGTTTAGAATTTGCTTCTTGCCAAGTACAGAGATTTTGTTAAAATGTTCATATTGGACTTTCTTGCCTGTACTAATAGCATAAAAGGAAATGTAAGGTTAATCTTGAACAGAAATGAATTTTAGAGACTTGGGAAGGCCATAGAGACTTTGAAACTAATAGCCAGCATTTCAAGTTAGTTTGTTTTAGGAATATCAGTCTCCGGGAATATCAAATATAAGATCTTAGAGATGAGGCTTGTGAAATTTGCTAGTTCTTGACTTATATAAACACTTGTAGTTTCTGCTGTCCGTTTTTTCCAGTTTAAAGATGAAGCCAGATGTTGTGCTGAGGCACCTATCCATTGCAGTGGCTGCCACTGACCAGAGCTACATGCCGCAGCAGGTGACAGTAGCTGTGGGGAGGAATGCCAGTGATCTTCAGGAAGTCCGCGATGTGCACATTCCCAGCAATGTCACTGGCTATGTGACACTGCTGGAAAATGCCAACATCAGTCAGCTCTGTGAGTCAACCAAAATGTAGTTTGCCCTTCTACCTAAGGGGATTGGGAGGGAGGAAGGAAGTAATCTTTTTTAGCAAGGACATCTCTGAAGTGGAGAAGCTGTTCGTTTTTCTTTGGAAATTTGATTTGCTTCTCATGATGCACATGAAAGTGGTCATTATTTCATCCGTTCCATGTTTTTAAAAGTTATAGAGCAGTAAGCTCTTTTTAAATTAAAAATGTTATTCTTGTTTTCTAATTGGAAAATTAGAAGAGTATATATATAAACAAAAATTATTCAAAATCTTGCTACCCTGGGATTGTTACTGTGAATTCATTGCTGTCGATCATTCCAGACCTTTCTTTGTATGTGTGTATTTATGTATGTGTGTGTGGCCGTGTGTATGTTTACACACACACATATATACACACATTTTTAAAAGTAAAAAATAAGGTTGTATATATATATATTTACATCTATATATACGTATCGTTTTACAAAAGTAGTAATATTCTATGTATGCTCTTTTGTAATTTTCAATGTGTTGTCATATCATATATTCATGCACACCTTTATTTAATGTTGTAAGAATATGACTTAATTTTAACCAGCCCTTTTATTCTTGGACATTTAGGTTGTTTCCATTTTTATACTATTATAACCTTGCTTCACACATAGCATTTTGGAAATAATCACAATTCTGTGATTTCTTTCCAGGCTTATTTCATTCAGGGAACCGGAATGCTTCATGTTTTGTCTCATTTCTTCTAATGCTTTCCTGGGCCAAAAGAAGTGTTCTTACTTTGCTCAAAGGAACTGAGGCCTAGGGAGGTAGAGTCTTTGTGTCTCACCCCTAGGCAAAGAAGTAGTTAAGCTTGTGGAGTAGAAGCTTCCTGTCTTATACTGTGGTGGTCTTTTCTCTAAGTTGTGTCCTTTTTAACTTCTCACCTCCTCCTCTCCAACCCAAATAAGAAATTATGACAGCTCTTAAAAGTGAGTCATGCCTGTGTCATCTATTTGGATTTGATTATTAAATAGAAATTTTTACAACTGTTATGAGCCAGCTACTGTTTTATATCTAGATCCAAATTTCAGAATGCTAGGAAAAATTCTAGAAATTTTCTTAGCATGTATTTAGTTAAGATTTAAAATATGCTCTTGGTGTTAATTTTTAAGACCCATAAATTCTTAAGAAACGTAATATAAAGATTTAAGCCACCCTTAATTTTATACATTATTCTTAAGATTCCTTAGATTGGTCAATGCTTTTTTGACAAGTTTATTGTATACTAGCTCCATTACACACATTATTTATTTCTGGCATCAAAGTATATCTTCAGAATTTTCTTTTTGAAATGTGAATTACCATTTTGCTTTTAGTTGGGAGCCTAGCATTTGCTGAACTGAAGAAGTCAATCCAATCCAATACTAAATTTGTTGTTTGCGCTTGACAGATGTCCAGATTAACATAAAGCGTTGTCTTAGCGATGGATGTGACACTAGAATTCATGGTCTGAGGGCTGTTGGCTTTCAGAGAGTTAAGAAGTCTGGGGTCTCAGTCTCAGATGCTTCTGCAATATGGTATTGGTCTCTGCTGACATCTCTGGTGACGGCTTCCATGGAGACAAATCCTGCCTTTGTCCAGACAGTGCTGCGCAATACTCAGTAAGTCACTCTCTGCTTTCCAGTTTCATCAAGGTTTACTCGTTCTTTTCTAACCCTTTAGGGCAGCGGTCCCCAACCTTCTTGGCACCAGGGACTGGTGCTCCTATGGGAATCTAATGCCTGATGATCTGAGGTGGAGCTGAGGCGGCAATGCTATAGCACTGCAGAAACAGATGAACCTTTGCTCACTTGCCTGCCACTCACCTCTTGCTGTGCGGCCTGGTTCCTAACAGGCGACTGATCTTTACCAGTTGGGGACCCCTGCTTTAGGGAGTGTCACTGAGCAGCCTTTGAACATCAGTCATGGAGACTCAGTCAACAGCTCAGCGCCAGGTGCCATGTTCTTTCCTGTTGGTGCCTTTAGTCAGGCACGCATAGCATTGTGAAGGGGTCACTCTTACCATTCCTCAAACATTGGGGAATAATTGCTTACATTTATATAGCACTTTATATTGAATAAAGCACTTTCAGATGCTATTTATTTTTTACTATGTGCTGTAAAAATTATCCTCATTTTATAGATGAGGATATTGTGATCTTCGCTGAGTACATGACCAGGCAGTGATAGATCAGTTTGAATCTAGGTCTTTGGACTCCAGGGTCCAAAGAGGGCTCTTTTCACTAATGAGTGAAATCTTTTCAGGGTTACTAAACTAATTTATTTTTAAATGTAGAGCACCTTTGAAAATTTTATTTTAAAAAACATTAGGGCAAAAAAGACCTACATATGGGGCAAAACAGCTTCAGTAGCAATGAGGTATTGGTATTATATGTATAAGTTCAATAATTGATAAATAGGCACTGTTAGTGTCGGCTATCAAAATATCAGATAAAAAGACTTAATATTTTGTTCTCTAGGTGTCTTTTGAGATTTGTTATTGTTATTAAATAAAACTTTTCAGCAAATAATACTGCTGGCATTGTTAGATCTGAAGGGTAACATTTGGTAATACTCCTTCCTTCCTGTTTTAAATGAAAAAAAATGTATTTCAAACTTAGAGAAACGGTTATTGCAAGTACAATACAAAGAACTTTTATTTCTTCCTGATCCATTTGAGAGTAATTTGCCAACGCGGTACCCCATCATCTCTCAATACTTTAGTGCGTATTTTCTGCAAACAAGAACATTCCATTACAACCATTAAAATCAGGAAATTAATATTGTTATATATTGCTGCCATCTAATCCTATTCAAGTATGCAAGTTGTCCCAGTAATGTTCTTTATAGCAAAAGGATCTAGTCCAGAATCATACTTTGCAATTCATTGTCATGTGTTTTTAGTTGCGTTCAAAATGGAACAATACCTCAGTCTTTCCTTGACTTTTATGACTTTGACACCTTTGAAAATTGTAGGTCAGTTATTTTGAAGTGTCCTTCAATTTTGATTTATTTGTTGTTTCATCATGATTAAATTTAGATTTTGTAACTTTAGCAGTAATACCATAGAAGTGGTGATGCGTTCTCATTGCATCTCATCAGGTGACACACATCTTTAGAGTGCTGGTGATATTAACTTTGATCCCTTGATAAAAAAAAGTGTCTGCGAGACTTTCCCACTGTAAAAGAATTCTTTATCTCCTTGTAATTAATAAATATATTATGAGGAGGTACTTTGAGAGACTGTAAATATCACAGTTCTTATTAAACTTTATATTGGTATGGACTCTTGATTCCTATCTTAGTCACTGGGTTATAATCCATCACAGTGTTGATCCTCAGATTGTCCCAGATTTGGCCAATGGAAACCCTTTCACTCTGGTTTGTATGTCCCTTTGATGTGTCCTAATCATTCTTGAAACACTTCCTTACTTTCTAGATGAGATATTCCAGGCTTATCTTGAATGTACCCTGCCTTGGCTTGGAATCAGCCATTTTTCTAAAGAGTCATGGTCCCCTTTAGTGGAGAATAGTATTTAGAAACTAAACTAACTAAACTTGTTGCTTTTGGGGTGTTGCTTCTCTCAGGTCCTCTCAGTGGACACAGCTAGTATGTTTGTATGTAAATAATACACGGTGTGTATATACATGTACACATTTACATCTATATATCTATAATACTGAAAACTCTGAGTTTATACTGATACTTCCAGTTTGAATCCAGCACTGCAGTGTTCATTCTAGCTTTCTCTCTTTCTGAATTTTAACTCCCATTTCTGATAGTGAGAAACCTGGCTCCTATCATTCCTAATATATTTACTTGTTTAATCAATCCCACTCCGTGTAACCAGTCTCTTATCCCCCCAGCCCTTGCCTGGACACCCTCTTCACCCCATTCCTACCCCACCACCATTTGCAGAGCTGCTGCTATGGCCATCCTTGTACAGATGCCCTCCTTGAGTCCCCGTGCCCAGTGCCAGGTCACCCTTCTCACCCTACTTGACACTTAAATTTCATGCCAGCTGCCCCTTTGTGCAGATACCTTTTTCATTCTTCTCAGTAACTCATTCCAGTACCCCACTGTGGGCCACCATGGTGCCCCGCTGCAAGCACACATGAGTGCCTACAAGCCAAGTTGTTGAACAATGAGTATATTTAAAGTTTATATTCCTAAACAGTTTTAATAGTTAATCTGCAATGGTATTTTCAATCCTAACTTAAATATCAGTTATCTAAAACTATTATAAAATTTAAAAATAATTGAAAAAAATCAATGAGGAAAAATAAGTAAGAAAAATACTTGTATGAATGGAAAGAAATTCAGTAAATCATTGCATGCCACTAATATGCAGTTGATTTCATTGATCAGTTGCATTTTTGTGTAGCTGCCCTACTGATGCAGCTCATTGTATAGAGAGGAAAAGAAATGAGAGCAGAGTGGAAGCTGACACATGTTAGCCTTGCCGTATTGTCTCTATTTTGAAATGTAGAAATAAAATTATTACAGGGATTCTCATTACTGTTATCATAAAATTACTGTCAGTTGTAGAACTTTGAATTGTTTTTATATATTTCAAGTTGTACACTCACTCACCTAACGTAGTCGCTGGCTCAGAGTAGGACTCAGTAATTTTTTTGTTGCATAAATTTGTTAGATGACTGCTATTGAGGGATTCAGAAAGATAAAGATAAGAGGAGAAGAGACAAGAGAAACATTAAAGCAGACAATAAGATAGGAAGGCCAAGAAACAGGCAAGAAAAGAGGAGGTGATGGGCGCTGATATGTTTATTATAAAATTAAATTCATGATGCATCTTTAGAAACTATAGATCTTTCTTTCTCTCTCTCTCTCTCTCTTTCTCTCTCTTTCTCTTATTTATGCCTAAGGCACCTGGTCTTCCTAGGTGGTCTCCCATCCAAGTACTAACCAGGCCCAACCCTGCTTCGCTTCCGAGATCAGACATTGTGCTTGTTCATGGTGGCATGGCCGTAGACCATGGACTGTGGCTCCACTGGGGCGCGAACCCAGGACCTTCTGCATGTAAAACAGACATACTAACCGCTACACTATGGAACCATGTCCAGAAACCATAGATCTTAACGTCATATGTATAAGATGAATTTTTTACTGTGCTACAAACTGCTCTACCTCTGGGGTCAAGTTTTCTAAGAACTCCAGGTTTTTTTTTTTTTTTTGTAGAGTGTGTATGTCTTTTGCTCACGTACTTAAAATGAATAGATTCCAGAGAGTTGAATAAGCTTTTACAGGTGGAAACAGAATTCTTAAAAGAAAAAGAAAGGGGTGGAGGGTGGGAGAGGAAGGAAGGAAGGAAGAGAGGGAGGAAGGAAGGAAGCCTTATTATGTACTTAGCACCATGACTCCTGGGACAAAAGGCTGTTTTATATTGGGTACCAGATTATTTATGAGAGATTAATCAAAACAAGCTTCTAACAATTTATGTTGAGTCTAATATTATTAAATTAATTTCACCTGAGTTTTGTTCTGTCTGTCACCAAATTGTCTACTATATTTGTGAGTCTGTTTTTGATGAGTTTGTTCTGATTTTACATTTTACATTTCTAGGAAGGCACTGCAGCACATGCCTCCACTATCCCTCTCACCAGGATCTACAGATTTCTCAACTTTCCTGTCTCCCAACGTTCTGGAAGAAGTGGACAGCTTCCTCATAAGAATAACTAGGTACAATCGAGCTTGATAAGGTGGAGTTTGTGAGGGGTGGAAGGCATCTATTAAGTCTATTAAGTCTTTTTATTTTAATCTTTTAAAGATTACTACTAAAAATGGTTCATTTTTAGTGACTTAAGAGAAAGTGAAATAACAGTTCATCTATCTAAACTCCATTGTCTAGCAATATCACTTGACCTTAGAACTTAAGAGTAAAGAGGGAGTAGTCCTCTGATTTAGCTTGAACAGATTTCTCAAAGTCCAAATGTAAAATCTCTCAGTTCACTTAGATCCCCAGCCTGTGGCCTTACTTAGCACTTGCTTACCTCTACGCACAGGCCTGACAAGCCTAATTGTCTATAAAACTGGGAAAGGGCACCTGGCTAGCTTAATAGCGGGGTTGCTTAGTGTAGAGACACTTAGCTCTGTCTCAGTGACTCCAGAGGACATTACTGTATTATAGTACAAACCAGGTGTTGGGTCATCCTAGACAGTTTTAACAGTTTCATTGTAATGTGTTTAAAAAGGCAGAGAAGTGTGTTGTGGAATAGATCTAAAATGTATTTTTGGCACTTGAAGGAATAAACCCTTAAGTCTCTGGCCAAGCCAAATAATTTCCCAAGGCTTCTTAATAGCAGAGGCTACTGCAGTAGCTTATATATTTTTGGTTTGTAAAGTTTGACTTGTTAAAATTGATATTATTAATATTATTTAATGCTTATAGATAAAGGTTACAGAACTGAAGATTTAATTACCTGATTTTCTGGGTTGATTTAGTATTTCTTTAGTTTATCCTAAAGATTTTTTAAAATTTATTTATTTAAATTAGTTTCAAGTATACAGTACATTGGTTAGACATCTATATAGTTCATAAAACAATCCCCCCAATTGCTCCTTCCCTCCCCTGGCCCTCCACCTAGCCATCATATTAATGCTAACTGCATTTCCTCTGCCATGCCTCCCATCCCTGTGACCAACTATCAACTACTAATTTGTACTTCTTTAACCCTTTACCCCATTCTTCCAACCCCCCTCCTGTCTGTCCATCACCAAATCGTCCACTATATTTGTGCGTCTTCTTTTGATTAGTTTGAACCTGGTAAACACATAGAAAGCATATGGCAGGCTAACTTTACTTATGGTAATCAATTACATGGGATTTGAGCTACCTGGATTTTCTCAAGTTTTTAAGAAGTGAAAAGTGTTTTGCTCTTTATTTACAGCTGCTGTTCTACTCCAGAGGTGGAGCTGACTCTTCTGGCTTTTGCACTAGCAAGGGGAAGTGTTGCCAAAGTGCTGAGCTCTCTATGTACCGTCACCGACCACCTGGACACACCCTATGATGCCTCGTCCCTCATCTCATCCATGGCATCAGTCAGGCAGAACCTGCTCCTTAAATATGGTAAATGGTTTAGGCATGAGGGATAAGTCATAATACCATTGTCAACTTGGGCATCTTCTTATCTTTTTGGGTAGTTTGTGGGCTGGGTTGTTATACCATACTTCCTGGATGGAAATACCCTCTTTGACTAGGGTTGGTAGGGAGAAGAGGGAGGTTGGTTCATTATGTCAGCATTAGCAGAAGAGGACCTGAGTGTCCACTAGACTGTACTCCCAGGATTTACTGGCCTGATCACTTAGGCTTGGTGGCCACTTGATCACAGCTATCTTTGGTGAAGTATAGGAGTGTCTCGTTGTATAGGCCAAGAGGGTTGGGAAGTTAGAGTACCTCTCATCTGGAGGAGTGAGGGAGCTAGCCCTGACATAGTACAAAGGATGTCTTGGAATGCATCCCTCTGCATCCCTGTGGTTACTGTTTGGAAGGATATATATGGACATACATTCATGACTGCCACCACTTTCCCTTCTTGGGCAATCCATCTGAGCAATTTTCTGTTGACCCAGGATGGGGCCTCCTAATCCTTCTCAACACAGGAGTCCATGTAGCTACTCCCAAATGACTGCAGTTGGCAAGTGAGGAACAACTTATTTGCTATTTGGCCTCTAGTGCTAAAGTTCTGTCCACAAAATATAGTATCGGATCTCATTCTTTTTAGTAATAGAGGCATTACGGTGATATTTCTGTCATGATATATTTACCTTTGCCTTAACATGAGTTAATAATTTATGTTTAATTTTTAAAGTGAGATAATTGATGCCTTATAAATCCTGTTTCCCCCCTAAATTTGGAAAGGTCATTTTTTGGTGGGTGAAGTGGCCTGTAGCAGGAATGGCTGGATGGGAACGATATGTGCCGTCTGGAAAAGTTTTCAATTCAGATAAACTTTTATTTGGCAGGGAGCACTAGATAGGGAGGACTGATCAGGGGGAGTGTTCGTTATTGGTACTGTTCTAGTTCTAGGTGGTTAATGGGGATTTATTATATCATGAAAACAAAGAGGAAAAAAGGTTTTCAGATCGTCATAGGAAAAGCTGATTTTTATAATTCTTAAAACTTTCAAAATTTGCCTGGAGGTGTTTCTCTAAAATGCTAAGACATTATTTATATATTTAAATGTGATTACAATAAAAATTAATTGGCTCCAAAACATTATCTTGGAAATGTTGCCACCCACCCCCTGAATATGTTGAATTTGTGGTATTAATCTCTATTTTACAGTGTGGTTTGTTTCTAAATAGCGGTTATTCTAGAGTGCTCTTCTTGAAATCACTTAGGGACATAAGCTGTACTTTGTCTCTTTTAGGAAAGAACAAAAGATGGTGTCAACTTTTGTCTAATATTATTTCTCTAATTTGTCTATTTGTGTATTTGTCTAATATTATTGTTTTAGCTTTTAAATGACTAAATTTTTAGTCAGCAGTCTGAGTGGTCATGGGCACTCCATTTCCACCGATGTGCACACTAGCTTTTGATTTTTTCATAGTACTAGCTTAAAGAACTCTCTTTCTTTTCTTTGGTCAGGTAAGCCTCTCCAGTTGACTCTGCAGGCTTGTGATGTCAAAGGAAAAGAAGAGAAGTCGGGACCTGAAAACCTCCTTGTTGAACCGTGGACGAGGGATGGTGAGTGGTGGATCTCTCCATCTTTAATGAATGAAAAAAAGTCTGTAGTGTGCTCACTAGACAGCTGTGTGAAATCACACACTGGCCTTTGAAATTTTCAGGATATGCAATCGTCACTTCAGGTTAGCAGTAGTCCATGAACCATTTCCTTACTAGTGTTGTAATATGATAGGTGCCAATCGCCTGTAACAACTTAAAAGTTCTTCAGAGCCTTCAGTTTTGAAAAGCAAGGACTCTTCCTCTTGAGATATAAAGTTACCATTTTTAAGTTCAAATTGTCTTTCTATTAAATAATGTCATCAGTAGTAAGAAACTCAGTGGATTAGTAGCACTGTGCAGCTGAAAACATAATTTAAGAAGAAGAATATTTCTCAATTTGGCTGATGTAGTATTTGAAGTGTGTGGAACGAACCTTCCTTCCCTAGTATCAACTTGATAATCAAGTAAAGGAAAAGGAATGTTCCAAAAGTTATCAAACATTGAAAGGAACGGGCCTTACTGCTTTGAATTTGGTTTCCTCTTGGCTTTCCTCACAGCAATACAGACCTCATTCATTCTCAGTGGTCGCCTTTTCTCTGTCCTGTTTCCTGTATTTTTTCTTAGTACTAGTGAAGTAAAGACCTCTGGCAAAACACGATAATCCCATTTGTACCTCCTCTCTTTGGTGATCTTCTTAAGCAATAGACTCTTGCACTAGACAGTCTTCCTACAGTCCTTCCTGAGCAGCTCAGCCTCTGTAGAGACGTTTTCTTCACAGCATCCATCTCCTGCCACACTAAAGGCCACCAAAAGCCGCTTAGTCACCAGCTTTTAAAGTGGGGTTGGGAGGAGTTGATGGTTATTCTTCAGCTTTTCCTTTTCCCCCCACCCAGGAAAGGCAAGACCACTCTCTGAGGAATTGAAATTTTTATCTCTGGAGCATGTAAGGCAGAATATTCCGGAAACCAATATATGGATTTTTTATACTGTTATCACTATCCACTGGAAATCTCTTCTGTTTTATCTTTTTCTTTTTTTACTTATAACCATTTGAAATCATGTCTCCATCTATTCTTGTTTTTTTTTTTTTTTTAGAGATTTTATTTTCTTAGAGCAGTTTTAGCTTTATAACAAAATTGGAGGAAGGTACAGAGATTTCCTGTCCCCACACATGCATAGTCTCCCCCATTATCCACATCACTCACCAGAATGTTACAGTTTTTACCAAGGATGAACCTCCATCGAGACATCGTAATCACCTGAAGTCCATAGGGTACACTCCTGGTGTTGTACATTCTGTGGGTTTAAACAAATTTATAATGATGTATATCCATCATTATAATATCAAACACAGTATTTTCACAGTTTTAAAAATCAGTATATAGATTTTTAACACTATTCTAATTTTGAAAGGACCACAGGTTTTTCTGCAGCTGTTAGAAGTATTTGCCAGCTCTATGTCTGGTCTGATTGTAAAACTTTGTTATTCTCCCTGTCTTATCCACCCACCTCTCCTCCCTGGGGTGGATGGATTTTGTAAACTAGTCATAGTTTGTGGATTTGTTATTTTCGTTGTGTATGTGGGATGTAAATGGATATGGGAGGAGACTCAGTTTCTTTTGGCCACTCCTTCCACAACCATCAATGTCTGTGTCTTGTAACTCAGAGTAGATTTTGGTCTCTCTTGCTCTTCTACAAAAAATGAGCCCATGGATATAGGTGGGACAGGGGAAAGGCCTCACAACCAGAGCTGTTGGGTCTTCAGGAGTGATTTGTTTCTTCCCGTTACAGGAGGAAAAGCTCTTTTCACTGGTACACTTCAAGTTCCCCAACTGTGGGGAAGTATCAGTTCTAGACAAGTGCGACTTGCTGCACAGAGTGCCAGAGAATGTGAATGTTGATATTCCAAAGGGCTAACCTTCCTGTGATGGCGGCCACTGGTCTGGTATTTTAAAGGAATACAGGGTGCTACCAATAGAACTGCAGAGGTAGATTTAGTAACTTTCTAAAATCTGTAATTGCTTATTTTTTTTTCTGTCATTTTAAGAGAATAAATTGGGCAAGTGGCAATGATGTCAAAACAAATGTGGCTTTAAAATATCACAATTAGACACATGAGCTTGTTTTTTTCCAAGAAAAGGAGGCATATAGGTTTTATTTATTGACGTTTTAAGCTTTATTTGTTTATTTGTTTTGACCTTAAAAATGCTTAAATCTGTATTTGGTGGCAATGTTGTTTAAAAAGAGTCTGATTCTTTTGACTTAAATTATTGCTTCAGCTATTTTGAAACTAATTAAAAGTGCTGACTAAGCAGTTAACATCTGTGCAGTATTTCAGCCTTTACAATAAATTTGATTAGATAGAGGCATCTAGATCCCTGGGAAAGTAACAATTCAATAATTGGTACAGTTTTTAGTATTAGTGTTTAGTGGAATTGTGTGATATTCTGGCTATGTGGTTTCTTAAAATTATCTATAGAATTACTGTTTAATAGAACTAGATCATATAATAGTTTGTCTCTGAATTAGTAAAAGTTCCTTTGGATTTAATTTTCTTGGTGACAAATTTTGCATAATGTCTTATGGAAATTCCACTTTGCAAATTTTTGTGCTATTGAACTCAGGGTAATGAAATGAGAAGCATGAAATAGCTTTTAGTCTTTTAATCTTGCTAAGGCAGAATGGGCGAGAGCAACTTATGATCCCAGGAAGAATAGTTGGTTGGTGCTGACTTGAGCGAATATATGAATTATATCATTTACAGAGAAATCATTGAAAGAGAAAGGTAGCCTTGAGCCTAGCAGCAGACATTTTTGTGAATTATTAGAAGATAATTAACAAAAACAAAAAAGGTCTCATACAAATGACATATATGAGACTGTGTGTCTCATACAAATATAAAGTGAACATATATCAAACCTTTTATTTATCTCACTAATTACTGAAGAACCAGTAAGATGGTACAAACAGTTCAAAGGAGAATTCATAAAATGCGCATAGACCAATGAGAATGATGACACGAATCTACAAATAGATACAAAATTGGTCAGTACTTGTAAGGGGAATCAGCAGTGTTTCCACAGAACACAATTTTTATTTTTGTGCATAAGGATCATTTGCATTACTGTCATTAGTCTACAGTTTATAGAATTGTAAAATAGCACAGAGACAATGAAAGGTGACCATAACTTAAAGAATGTGCTACACAGAACACTCAGCAATCTTTTTTCCATTTGAAAGTCTTTCGCAATCTTTGTTGACAGAATGTTCTAGAAGCTGTCTAATCCCTCTCTCAGCCTCTAAGCCTGCTTGCTTTTGTCAGCCTAGTTGAACATCAGTCATGGTTTTAGGAATGGCTCAGAAAGATGATTGATTATCCAGTGTTTTGTCTCTTTGAATTAAAAGCACAATCTTTATAAACATTTTTGTTTTTGTATCATTACTTCAGAGCAGTGCCGCCTGTATGGTTGAGATGATTGTGCCCAGAGGAAGTTGTACCTGGCCAGTGGTCTGTTACATAGGGGTTTATCAGTGTGATTACATCTGTCCGAAGGGGAAATCTTTTTCTAATTTTCAGAAAGCACCAGATCAACTAGTTATCCCCTGCCTTAAAGGATTATTTTTGTTGATCTTAATTCTTAGGGTTATAACAAATAAGTAAGTCTTCCTAACTTTGGTTTTTACTTTATTGTAGGTTTTCTTACAGAGACTGGAAAAACCAGAGCAAGTACTATTTTTAGTACAGGAAATGAATCTGCCTTCCAAGTTACACAAATCAGAATTATGGTAATTTTTATTCTACCTTCTTTTAGCAATATTACTACTGTTTTAAAATATAGAATTACATTTCAGAGGTCCATGTCATTGGTTTTTCATTGAACCTTTAATGATTGATTATTCTGTGTCAGGCCTGTAGCAGAGGGACACAAAGGTGAATAGATTGTTAAGTCTGTGATTGGTGTGAATATAAGGATTGAGAAAGGTAAGAAATAATTTCTTGGGAAGCAGCTTTCTTACTTTTCCAGGACTTAATGTATTTGAAAGATTGTTTCATTGGTTTGATTTTGCTTTAAGCTATTTGAATTTAACTATATTATTTGGAAACCAAACAGCCACAGAATTTTGCCCCTTTGATGTACTTTATCTAGATCTCTGTTTCCAGGTTCGACGTGGTGGCATTGGTGCCCAGTGTGGACTGGTGTTTGCCTATAACTCATCTTCTGATAAATTTCATGCAGAAGAACATTTCAAAAGGTTTGAAAAATATGACAAATGGAAGCTTCAGGAATTCAGGCAATTTGTAAAAAGCAGGTAAGGAACAGAATAAAAACTTTTGTAGTTAGTAAAATTGTATACATTCTCTTATTGGTAAAATATGCTTTCTTGTCTAACCTATCCTCAGTGACCATGAGCATTCATTATTACTAAGAGCATATGTGAAGATGTATATTTTTATTTGTTCATAGACTCTTACTTGGTCCCTTCTGTGACCAGACGTACACCTCTTCAAGACAGCTAAGTAATAAAACGTGCCTGACTTGTGGGCAGCCTGAGGTCTTCAGTCTTACTTAGCCTCTGAGAAATTTACCCATATCCCAGCCTTCCTCCTCCTAGTCATACTTTTATTGAAAATATTTATTAAGCACCAACTATGTGCTAGGCCTGATGCTAGGCACTGAAGATACTGTAATAAGCAAATTGGCATAATTCCTGCTCTTCGGAGCTTCCTGATGAGCTCAGAAGACAGAGGCTAAAACTGGTAGTGTCACAGTATTATAAATACTAGGTGGGTGTCCTGGGAGCACATGGCCAAGCACCCGACCTGATCAGGGAAGGCTTCCTGGAAGAGATGTTGTTTATAGTGAGAACTAAAGATGAATTAGAGTTAATTAGCCACTTGAAGAAGTAGAAGGAGAATGTCCTAAGCAAAGAGAAGAGTAGATTTGCGAACTCAGAGGTGAAGTATGGTATCTTCAAGGACTGACAGGTTCCGTATTGCTGAGGTATACTGTGAGGTGGAGAGCGGTGAGAGATGAAACTGGAGAGTTACGAAGAGGGCAGGTCATTAAAGCTCTTTTTGTCTCTGTTTCAGAGTTTAAACTTTATATTTAAGGCGATGGCAGGGGTGGGGGCAGGGAGTGGGGTAGAGTTCTAAGAAGAAGGAGAGCAGATGCGTGTTTTAGAAGCACTGGTTCATGCTGTGTTTAGCATGGATTGGAGTAGAGCAAGCATGGAGGCAGAATGAAATAGAGGAAGCTGTCACTGTCAGCTAGGAAGCCAGGGGTGTATTCTCAGCTAGAGCAGCAATAGCAGTGATGGAGAGATGTAAACCGATTTAAGAGACAACTTGAAGGTAAGAGCAACAGGCCCTGGGAGTGAGTGAATGTACAAAAGAATAGGGAAGAGAGCTTAGGCATCAATGAGTCCTGGAGTTTTGGCCTAGGCAGGTAGGAACATTGATAGTGCCTTTCTCTGAGTTAGAAAATATCTCAGGAAAAACAGGTTTGAGGGGAAGATGGTGAGCTCAGTTTTGGTGTTGTTGAATTTGATGTTCTAGGAGGACTTTGAGATACGTGATAAGTAGATGGATAAACAGGTCAGAGCCTTGAAGAGATGTTTGTGCTGAAAGTATGAGTATATGGGCTGGGAAGAGAAGAGAACTTAGGTCAATGTGCTAAGAGGCACCAGCATTTAAGGGGCAACAGAGAGAAGGAGGCTGAGAAAAACAGCTGGAAAGGCAACAAGAAAGCCAAGAATGTGTCATCATGAAGCCAAGTTTAAAGAAGTAGGGAATGAGCAGTTGTGTCGAATGTTACCCAGGAATCAATAAGATAAAGTCTAGGAGTGGACCTGTTGGATTTAGCTGCAGAGGTTGTTGGTGGCCACATGGGCAGTGTTGTCCCCTTATTACTAATAGCAAGTTAGAGCTCATGATGCTGAACCCTAAGCTTGCTGTTTTTGCTACTATATTTCACAGGCAATGGGATGCTGGAGTTAACAAAAGCCTTTGTCATCCAGCACTGTACTACTAAGCTTTAACGTACCAGATGAGTCACCAAGGATTGTGTTAAAATTAGAATTCTGATTCTGTAGTTCTAGGTGGGGCCTAAGTCTTTCATTTCTAACAAGCTCCCAGGTGACTCTGCTGCTCCCCATCCACGGACCACACTTCGAATATCAAGGATCTAAAATAACTCCCTCTCTCTGTTGGACTTCCTTTGGTGGCATCCCTGACAAGTGGTCATTCAGCCTCTCTAGAAAACTCTTAATGATGGAGAAGTCACGGCACTTTAGTAATTAGAATATGTTCAGTTGAAATCTACATTTGTAATTTTGACTCAGTGGTTTTAATTCCAGCCCTCTAAATGAAAATGAACAAATCTCACTTGCTGCTAAGGTGTACCTCCCATCGTGGATATATGCCTTTTTAAAAGATGCTTTTGTTTTTTAATAACTAGAGATTATACTTGTTTTTAAGCAGCTATGTCACGCTCTTGGACATATTAAAATAGTTCTTTTTCCCTTAACCTACTGTCAAACAAGACCTTACACATCTTATGCAGGATGGGTTTTTTTGTTGTTTTTTTTTAACAACAGATTTTTTTTAACAACAAAATGCAGGGCTACTTTCTACTCCCTTGCTGACTTTACCTTCTGGTTTTAGCCTGAACTACTCCGAAATCTTGATTTGGTTGTTGTACATATTATTACCCCCTCTCTAGTTTGGAAATCAAAATGTTAATGTCCATGCACCTATCTTCCTGCCTTTTTTTTTCTGTCCCTATGGTCAGGCATTGGTCAGTCCGCATGCTCCAGGATCAGCTGTTTGGTTGTTGTGATATATAAGGGGACTAATACTCAGCTTTCTTTTCTCCACCTTACCTGTTATGCGGTGCAGTGAATGAGATTGCTTTTCTCTGCTTTTTTACACTCTGCCAGCTCTCTATAGCTCAAAGTTTTCTTTGATGTCTCCCAAAGCGGGAATTAAAAAATCCTCAAACGTACAATATTGATGAAACTCATCGATATGGTTTTGGGCTAAGACAGATTGGTTTTAAGGTGAATTATATCATGAAATGTGTATGCTCAGAAAGACTGATGTTAAGGACATTTTTTTCCTCTGTGTTAGAGAACCTACTCTCAGTCCTTTGTTTTTTTCCTCTTCTTGCTTTGAATCCCCGGGTTTGCTTTGCTTTTACATATGTAGTAGTCACATGATGCTAGCTTGTTAGCTTTATCACAGACTAAATAATGTAAAGTTTGAGGAATGTTACTTGAAAAAACTGCATTTTTCTCCTTTTTAGTTATTTAGTTCCTGAAAAGAGAGTGCCATTCGCATATCTAGTTTTTTTAAAAGAAGTGGCACAACATTATGCCCCTTAAGCCTTGAGGCTGAAATGCTTTCTGGAAGGACTTTTTAAGGAATAGGAAAAAATACTGAGGCTTGTGAAGGCTGGTTTTCTTATTGGTTCATTTTGTTTTGTTTTGAGCTCTAGGATCTGAAAACTCCCCAGTTTTTACCCTTCAGTTGTTACAAGTGGCCCAGACCTCTGGCTGGTCATATATACATAAGCCAAGGAAAGAAACCTGAACCTGCCTCTCCTTTGTATCTTTCCAGAAACACATACCAGCTGGTGCATTGTACTTTACTCCTGAGTAGCTCATCTAAGACACCTTAACTCCATTCATTCCCACTTATCTAGGGAAGCAGACTTTCTCTTTAGTTTCCAGATTATATTTGGGACTAATAATAGTTCCCATTTCACAGATGAGGAGGCTGAGAAATGGGGAGGAAATTACTACCAACTACCTCATGTGTTCAAAAAGGCACCAAGTACCCCATCTAGTCCTTGATTATTAATTGAGTTAAATGCTACTTAAGTGGTACCTTATTCATTAGACCCTTGAAAAGATGTTTGTGATTAATCTTGTATTTACAGGATTAGCTGCTCATCTGATGACCTTGGAGAGGATGATCCTATTGGCTGGTTTGAGCTGGAAGAAGAGTGGGATGAAGCAGATGTCAAGTTGCAGCAGTGTAGAATTGCCAAAGTAAGCATTATTGAGTTGTGACCTTCACATATTTGCCCACACCTCTCATTTTATTCTGTGTTTATTGAGTGGTTATTGTGTATCAGCCCTGTGCCAGCACTGGAACCCTGGAGGTGAATCAGACATGATTGTGACCCTCAAGGAGTTCATAGTCTAATGAGAGACATGGTTGTAAAAGGTACATGATATAGGCTCTGATAAAGGGATATATATATAGGTAGCCCAGAGGAAGAATAGCTAACAGCCTGGAGTTCACTGGGGAAGGCTTCCCAGGAAAGGTTGTGTGAAGCCAAGTGTTGAAAGTTGATTAAGCCATCATCTTTAGCCAGGCTAAGATATGTAGAAAAGGGCATCTCAGGCTGAGAGAACATCAAGTACACAGGCTTAGGTGCAAGAGAGGTGTGTTTCCATAGCTATGAAAGGAACGGTGATTAACAGCTACTTAATTTTTTTAACTTCTTGTGTAAATCTTATTTAGAAGCTTAAATAGAGAAATAAGAACTGTCTTTGGGGTTTATACACAGTAGATTCTTAGTAAGTATTTGTGCAGTTGAGTAGTAGATTCTGAAAGGCTCTCGACAAAGGCTCTTTCACTGTAGGAAGCAGATAGTTTGCACAGAAGTTGGGCTTTGAAAATGGCTTTAACTTTGAGCAGACAAAGCTATGTCTTGGGCTACCAGCACATGTGTTGCATGAATCAATCAGAGGCATTGAGAAAACAGGCATTCATTGACTATTTTCACCATGTGTCTGACTTCTGTTTCAAAATGACTATGCCATAGAGCAAACATCTCTTCATCCTGTCTTATCCTTTTTTTGCCTTGAGGAGGGAATAATGCCATTTCTTTTATTGTAATGCCATTTCTTTTTTGTGATCTTTCCCAAAAACTGACTTCATTCAGCATTTGTATTGTCTTTTTCTGTTTGTCGTAGATGCTGGATTTACATTTTGTGTCCCTAGTGTTAGGCATACTGGTACCTAATAAATTATTAAAGTCATAAGAGGATCTTCCAGGTAGGCCTTTATCTCCCTTTCATCAACATCCAGGGCTTCTGAGTCCTTCTCTTTAAATCTCTCTCATTCTAGTATTTGATGGTGAAGTTCCTCTGCACTCGTCAGGAGTCGGCAGAGCGCTTGGGAGTACAAGGCTTGAGCATCAGTGGATACCTCCGGCCTGCAAGAGCAGAAGCAGAACAGAGCATCATCTGTGCTCACTGCAGAAAGGATGTGGAGGAAAGTGTCTGTGGGGCCACGTTGCTCCTCAGGACCCTTCAGTTCATCCAGCAGCTCGCCCATGACCTGGTAGTGTTTCTTCAGTTGTTAGATCTTGCTCCTCTGGGAAAATAAACAAGTGTTCAAGGAAGTGAACACCAACCAGTAAAACCTGGCCCTGCTGAAGCCATACAGTATGAATGAGTATAGAAGTCATTATATGCTACTGTGGTGACACTGGAAGGCCAAGGGGAGTGAGATATTGGGCACTGAGGGCATCATTCAGTGAAAGACGAAGTAGCATATGGCCATCATTGTGAGGTGTCCTGGCATAGACCTACAACAAATTTTAAAGATCCCCAGCTGTAGTTGCCAGTGGTAGACTAGGGAGTTGAAGAAAGTTTATGAGATTTATATCTTCTTTAAGTCTAAGAAAATTATTCCTGAACTGTAGGTGAATTCTGTTTGTTTACTAAAAATACCAAAATAGTGTCAGGATTTGAAACATTTGTATTTTTTGATACGGAGTTCTATAGTCACTAATAAAAGCACAGTGACAACTCACTCAAAGGAATATTCCTGAGCCATCACCATAGAGAACATGGCTTACCTCAGGAATCCAGTTGGAGGCCTCTTGCATGGTGTGCAACAGTGTCTTGACCTTCATTCTGCTTCAGGGCACATTCAGAGGCTGGTGACTGAACTTATATATGGCTTGTTTGGTCTTTGTTATTCAAACACTCCTATCACAGCAGAAAACAGCAAGTGAAAGGGAGATGCTCAGGAATAGCAGCAGCAGGTATAGCAGAGTTAGTCTTTCAGCCTACATGTAGGGAAGGGTCAAAACAGTAGAGTCCTGGACAGTAATCATCATCAAGTAAAGACTCTTATATTCTAGGTGTGGTGTTAGGAAGTCAGGGAGCTTTCGTATGTGTGTGTGTGTATACACACATTTACATATGTACATATATACACCACACACATACTCATATATTTTAGGAAGTTTCACACTAAAAATAGTTGTTCACAGACTTTTAGTAGTTAAGAGTAAGCATCAGTCATTTGGGAATTTTACCCATGTAGAGCTACCTCATCCTTTAACAATGAGAAGTAAATGAGCCACTATATTTCTCTAAATGCGTTTTTTAATTTTATTTTTTCTGATCTTTATAATTTTTTAGGTGCAGCAGAAGGAAAGTTGCTTAAAGTATAAATCTTTTCTGGACTTTGCGGGTCTTGATTTGCAGATCTTCTGGAATTTTTACAGTAAATTAAAGCAAAAGTAGGTCAGAATTTGCTATAAGGTGATAATCATATTAACACAATTGAAGACATTGAGTATTGCTATTCTAAATAGATAATTTTTTTCTTCTAAATTTTTTTTTTTATTCCTCACTGGTTTATATTGTTCTGATTTGAAAGATGTGGTTATTATGGAAATAATACCTAGAAATAAAAATAAATAAAATAATATTTTATAGAAATTACACATTTCTACAAACCACTGTATTTGGGCAGTGTTTTCACAAACATTTTCTCATTTGATTATCGTTAGGACCTTGTGGGATGAGCAGGTCAAGTACTATAACAGTATCCACATTTTCAGATAAAGAAACAGAATCAGAAGTACATTTCCTTGCCTCACAGAAGGCAGAGTCAGATGGGTCTGTATTTGCAGACTCTACCTAGTACAGTGTTCTTTCTGTTCTACCTTCCTTCCTCTCATTTGGCATTCTTTTACTGAGCCTGATGCCTAGAGGAGAGTCTTTTGTAGACAGCTATTTGGCTTTGGAGGGTAAAAGCAACTTGCCTTTTTGCTTTCTGATGTTCTTTGTCTTTCTATAGCCCAAGAGAAGAATGCATCTGTGCCCAAACTCTGCTTCTGCAGCTCCTCCAGAGCTGCTTCTCGGTGCTGCAGGGAGATGCATCAGCTGCCTCTGAGGATGAAAAGGCTCCATGCAAGAGCCTTAGAGGGGCAGAGGACGCCAAGGAGCTGTACACCCATTTATGTGATGGTAACGATTGATTGTTTGTTTGTTTGTTTGTTTTTAATGTGACCTTGCATTGGTAGCCTGCATGGCCTTTTGCTGTAGAGAACAAGGGGTCCCATGATCATGTAAGCCCAGGAAAGAGATTGCTTCTTTGGAAAAAGAGTGTTTCCTTTGATGCTCTTTTGAATCATTGTTTTGATTTCAAGATTTATTCCCTCATTCACAACTGTTCAATCTTTACTTTAGCTAAGACACAGGGATGAGGTTAGTAGGTTCAGGGGGAGAAATTGTAATGATAATTAAGAATAAAACACATTAGTTAATGCAGATATATATAGTAAGTGAATAGATAGACTATGTTAAAGCTGATTCTATTGTTCATTTTTATCAGTGGTGGATAGGGTGGATGGAGACTCTGTATCCATGGAAATATTAAAACAAGAAGTCAGGAATACCCTTCTCAATGGAGCTGCCATCTTTTTTCCTAATCGACAGACCCGGCGGAACCATCTCTTCACCATGATGGTAATTATTTACGTTAAAAGTACGGATTCTATTTCTGAGGTCTGTTGGGATAAAATTTATTAGTCTGTTTTCTATGAATATCTTGTCGGTTTTAATTTTCCAAATATAACAGAGGGCCTAGCCAGAGCTGTAAAGAATAAAACAATAATAATTATTTAAAAATGATATAGCTATAGATTATTTTTATTGCCTATTTAGACAAGCAGCTAATATAATTAGTAATAAAAGTTTGATGAAGAAAACTAGATATAGCATTTTAAAAAGGCATTTTTACATGCAACAGTTAATTAACGAATAAAAGTGCTCTGTGAGATGCATAAAAGCCTATAGAAATGAAGGAGGGAACAAAAGAAGCATAAAATGTGGTTTCCCTTGCCAAAAAACTGCAGTCCAATTGGGAATGCCTGACACATGGAAAAACTGACCCCATATGCAATAGGCACTTAGAGCAGAATCATACAGAGGCTAAGTGGTTGAGGACTGTTTCAGAGAGGAGGAAGGATCTTTGATTATATTTTAGCTGTCCACAAAATTTGCATATCAGTTTGAGGGACTGGTTTTCACATTTTGAGTTATATAACCTTTGACATCATCCCTGACCTGACCCACTTGACTATGGGGAGAGTTTAGTCCTGCTTGTGTGCCAAAAGCATTTACAAGGCAGCTAAGCAAATGACTTTTTTGCTGGCATGTGTCCCACTCAAAAAAATATAGTATATGGGACCTCTTGAATGACATCGCTGTTTATTAGCAGAGCAGCCTACTCACTTTCCCTTTGCCCATCTTTTCCGACAGCAGTGGTAAGGGTTACATTTTTCCCTCATTCTGATTAATTAGATAGTGTTGCTGTCATTTGTGACCATATCTTCTCTCTCCTACCCCTTTGTGCCAGGCAGGGCCTGGGGTCTTAAATCTCCCTCAGTGCCTTGCATAGCAGCAGGTGTTCAATGCATTAATTGAATTAAGAAAAAATAAAAATGCCCCTAATGTAGCCCAGTAGCCTCATCAGGAGGTGTGATTCCTATAACTCTCACCATAGGCTGTTCTGTCTTATATAGAGAAAGCTTAGATCCTGTTTAAAAACAAAGCTCACAAGAAATGCACTTTGACCCTGACTTTTCCTCTTGCAATGGCATGCCCAGTGATGTAAAGTATTATACATCTTTATGAGGTCATCTTAAACGTTTGCATCGAGCTTTGCTGCAGGAAAACTTTGTTAACTTTAGCAGTGAACAAAAGTAAATCTGCCATCTTCTGTTTAGATGGATGGTTCTGCTCCCTCTTAGCACTAGGCCAGGTCTTAGTTGGGTGCTGTCAGATGGTCTGCTGACCCTGGCTTTCCTCATGCTTGGGAACGGTGGGCAGTGACATTTCATGCTGCTCTAGGTTGCTGGAATGTCATGGAATAGATTTTCTGAATGTGCAATTTCTTATTTTCTAGAAGAATGCCACTGAGCAGGAACACAAGCAGTCCCTGCAGCTCACTTTCCGCTCACTGTGCACGTATTTTAGGTAAGTTTATAATTCTCTTCAATTGTCCAACATTTCACATCTTTGCAAAGTTGTTTTCTTGAGCTGTCTCTTCTTTTCATGTGCTTTTGGAGTATCAGATACTTCCCTCTACTCAGCCAAGTTTCTGGAGTGAGATATCACTGGTCACAGGAGTGACTAAAATAGTGGTAGAGTAATAATCTTATCAAGAGCTTATCTGAGTCCCAGTCATTATAAGACAATATAGGGTTGAACTAATCCAGGATCTCTTTGAATAATTCAGTTTCTAAGTAATTTTTGAAGACAGACTGAAGCCAAAGGAGTTTGGGGTCTATACTGAAGTCTAAAAACCCATTACGTTAAAACTCAACTGCAGAAGCACAGAATGGTACTTTAGCAAAAGAAATATGCTGGGAGGGAATGACTTGGAGGTTTTTGAATGCTTTGACTGCCAAAGAAGCTGATGGGCCTATAGGTTGCATTATTGGAGGTACAGACTCTTAAAGGAGGGTGGGAACTAATAGCCTGGGCTACTGTCTGTGGATACCAGAGTTAGAGGGCTCTATAAAATGTGTTTCAAGGATGATGAAAGAGGCCGGGGCTGTCATGTGAGGAACACTTGAAGACACTGGGAATGATTAGCCTAGGTTATCAAGTTAGCAGCCATGAGGTTAGGTGTATTTCCTATTGATGGTCAAAGTGATTTATTTATCAAATTTATTTCTTGAAATCTCTTCTAAAGATTTGAGGATCTTTGAACCTGTGCATACATAAAGACATGAGGATAGACAGTGGCACAGACCTAGCTGGGACCATAGCTTTTTTCCTGACCCAAACTCCTCACATCTTACACAACTGCCACTGAAATCTTGCTAGGTTCTTTTTTGAAATCTTTCGTTAAGAAAAAAGTATGAAAATCTCCTTCCTGAAACAAGGTGTCATGACTAATTTGTGTTCTTTCAGTGATAAGGATCCAGGCGGCCTTCTACTTTTACCTGAGAAAGGAGACCTGGCTGACATGAATATCAGTGAAGTACTGGCAGTCATGAGTACTCTCCTCTCTGTTGCTGCTCGAGAGGTAACTATTGGATGCTCCCTGATTTCCTTGCCTTGTGCTTTTAGGAGCACATGATATAGTAGTCACTGTGCCGTCCCCTTTAGCCCTCATTTACAATAGGAATGTAGCTTTCTTCCTTGACCATTGTACATGAGCACAGAGGTTTCCCAGCCTTCCTTGGCTCCTGATCAGCCAACTTCTGCAAATGACCGAGGGGACACTTCTGTGACATGTTTTTTTCACTCAGCGGTGTTTTTGAGATTCATTCACATTGATGCATGTGCACAATATTCCCTTTATGAATATGCCACGATTTTAATTTGGAGGGATAGTTGGGTTGTTTCCAGTTTGGGGCAATTACATAGCAATCACAATATGAACATGTCTTGTGGTTCTTATGTGCAAGAGTTTATCCCTAGAGGTCAGGTGACTCTTCAGAGAAACTCCAGAGAGTAAAGATGATGATTAGAGAGCCATAGAAGGATGAAGAATTGTTATTTTAAGGTGGAAGAGATTTGACTGAGGCTCAGGGGAAGGAGCAAAAGAGAAAAGGGATTTGAAGATGTGAGAAGGATATAATTGGGCAGGTCCCAGCAGCTCGGGTGGAAGGAGGAGCGGTAGCTGCCGAACAACCCATCTTTGTAAAGGCTCTAGACGTGCCATGACCCATGGGCACCCAGCATGGCACGTGCCCGCCCCGCTGCCTCGATGGCCAAGAAGAAGCTCAGCTCCACTGAGGAGGCAGCAAAGGAGGAGCTTAAGAGGAGGTTGGCGAGGTTGTCAGCTAAACCTGCTCCTGTAAAAGTGGAAATGAAGCCAGAAAAGGCAGCAGGAAAGGCTAAATCTTCAGACAGAAGTGTGCAAACAAAAGGGAAAAGAGGAGCAAAGGGAAAACAGGCCGTAAGAAACTGAAGATTTACCTGCAGAAAATGAAGAAACTAGAAACGAGGCGAGTCCAGCCCTCTGATGAAGCAGGAGAGAAAGAAGCCAAGTCTGATTAATATCGTATACCATGTCTTATCTGTGGTCACTGTCTCCCTTCTTGTACAATCTTGAGGAATATTTTTATCAACTATTTTGTAAATGCAAGTTTTTTAGTAGCTCTAGAAACATTTTTAAGAAGGAGAGAATTCTACCTCATCTCATTTTTTAAGTGTAAATCCTTTTTTTTTAAGACGTAAAATCATTTGCTGGTAGTTTATTTTTTGGTACAACCAGAAAATAATGGAATATTGAACATGGGAGGCTTTGATTGTCTTGGGTATCAGCTTAACATTCCATAGATGGGGGTAATTTTTATATCCTATAACACAAAGCATACTAAATGGCAGTTTGGAGTCAATCGTGTATTTAATATATCTTGAACATTTAAATTACTTCTGTTCTCATGTTTTTGGTAGAATTGTTTCCTAAAGAAAATCACTCCTTGATCTTGGCTGTCCTTCAGAATTTTGTGTAACATCTTTGTCACAGTAGTCTCAATTTTCCTAGTAACTTTATTAACATGATGTGAAAGATTGAAAATTTGGTTATGTAGTATATGATATTAAATTGTGAATTAATGGAACTTTGATGTCAGTGTTACCAACATTTGAATATATTGGTACTCGATATTCTATTGAGGAAAGCTAGCCTCCAAATTTTAAGCTGGAGAGTCACTGGAATAACTGTTTAGAAAAGAATCACAACTACATGACTAGGTTTTTTGGTACATACGTTAAGAATTGTGTACAAATTGAAGTGTCTGTATACTTCTCAAAACAACCAATAAAATCTCGATTATGAAAAAAATAGAGATATAATTGATGGGGTAAGGTTCCTGAGGCTCAGAAGGAACCTTATGAACTAAAAACCATTTGTAAAAGTTCTGAAAAGCTGAGGGCAAAAGAGGAGATTTCATAATACCATCTTTCTTGGTCACTTCCAGGTTGAAAGCTCTTTCGTGACCATTCCCCATTTCCCTAGAATTATCTTGCCAGTGATAGCTGCTGTCTTAAAAAATGCCCTTGGCTGTGTTCTGTGAGTTACCTTGTTGTGAACACTTTCTCTTTGTCTCCTCCCCTGTAGTGTGAGCTGTTGATGCTCAATGGGGCACAAGGGGAGGTTGGCTCTGTGCTCTTCTCCCTGTTCTGGTCTGTCCAAGGCAGCCTGCTCTCCTGGTGCTACCTGCAGCTAAAGAGCACAGACTCTGGAGCCAAAGATCTTGCTGTTGACCTTATTGAAAAATGTGAGTTTTAGGATAAAATCCATGAAAACAAATAGGTGGTTGGATTTTGACTCTATGTTTGTACTCACTTTAGTACCTCATTCATTGACTGTGCATTTATTTGGTTTTATTTTCTTGATACAAATCAGATTTGTCTTTGGTTTATTTTTTTCTTTTTAAAATGGAATTCTGTGGCATGCTTTTTTTTCCCAAAGTTTCCTGTCTGAATGTAGGAGTATGCCTAAATATTTTTATTATGGGGTTGGGTCATTTCACAACCTAAACATTGCCTTTGCAGTTATACGGCACTGTTAGTTGATGCTGCACTCTTCAGTAGAGTCTGTTATACTTGCTTTAATCAAGTCATCCAAAAAGGAAAGTCTTAAACTTTAACATTTAAGGTATATGAGCACTGCTGTGATCTTTGCCAGTTACTGAAAATAATCAGTTTCATAATCCGTAAAACCACAGAAAATTATATGTAACTCAGCAGGTTCAGAGAAATCGTAAGTGGGAAATTCAGCTCCATCAAACTTGGTTTCAGCAGCTAAGACAAAAATGTTTACACTATTGAGCCCTGCCACATTAAGGCTTGTCCAATCAGTTGGCACACCTAAGAATGGGCCCATTATAAACAAAGGGAAAGGAGAGACTGACAACAGAGTCAGTCAGCCATTTAATTTCACTTATGAAAGTGAAATTTCCACGTCATTGAAAAGTAGCAAAGACATCAATCAATCAGTCAATCAATCACTTTAAAAGAAATCTTTTACTGAGACTTGTACCTTTTCCACCCAGAAGAAAGCATTTGTATGACATCTCATGGTCTCATGGCCCTTCTGATGTGGAATTCCCTCCACAGCTTCTATGACAGCTTTGCCCTTGATGGCCAACCAAGTGATATTTCTGCCGTATGAAATATTAATTATTCTCTTTATATTTTGATAGATGTGGAACAGTTTTTGGCACACATGAGAGTGATTTTGGAATCCCTTTTGTCGCAGTACAGTGGGAAAACTATAGTAGAAAAGTTATGTAATTCAGTGTTTTCAATGGCAGCTCGTCAACTGGTAAGATAGAGTGGCAGCCATTTGTAAAGGGTGGGAGGGAGTTGGATCTGCACCCCCAGGCAGAGTCTAAGGTGGACACTAAGTGCTTCGTTCATCTTCCTTTAGGTAATCTTTCTGCTGGACTTTTGCACTTTAGACATTTCCCACTGCACACTCTTAAGAGAGTTCAGTACTCTAACAGAGCTGTTGAAGAAGCTCTGCAGTGACCCTGAAGGAGGACTGAATAAGGTAACTCGAGTTGGCACTTGAACCTGCTGTATATCCTCTCTTAGGAGCTATATGATCATAGTTAAAGAAACATACCATGAGAATAGGTCTACACAGATAAATTGCTTCTAGAACACCCCCTGTATTTTATCAGTGGTTTTGCCAACAAGGGTAAATGCCAGTCTGAATTGATTTGGTGTGGTCATCGTTAGAAAGGAGACACAGAGGAAGCTGTGCACAGATTAGTTTCATCACTTTATAGCACATGAGGTTATATAAAAACCATGTAAGTGAATAACCAGATTGAAGTCTAGAAGAGAAAATATATGTTGCAAGGCAAATTAGAAGGGTTGATATTTAAAAGAAGTTCTCCCTCACTTAAACTTACAGGGTACAAAGTTGTTTCGTTATCTTGTTTGAGTCACACAACAACTCTGGGAATAAAAAAGGCATATATGAAAAAGCCTATTTTAAAGGGAAAAAGCAAAGACTGAAAAAAAACGTCAGGGGAGAGGAGTAGATGGGCTCAGATTTGCTAAGTTCTCAAATAGGAATTTAAGGTCTTTAAATTCCTCAGTGTTTTTTCTACTGGAAATTCATGCTACTAGTGATTTGTAAGAAATTGTTTTGTCATGGTTAGAAAAAGCTAATCACGGGGTTATTGTGGTGCAGAAAAAAAAACACACATCTACTCTGTAGAATGATAAGTGTATGTTGATCTATATATGTAGATGGTAACGTTGGGTATATTTTTAGCCTGTGTGATGATCTGCGTAGGGATGTAAAAGGCTCTTCGTTTGGAGCATTGATATAGGATCACAGTTTACTGCATGTGGCAGGATGTAAAGTGATGAAAACCCTTCTTTCTTAACTCGTTTGTTTGCATAGCTGGATGTCGAGACTTGGCAACAGGAACGGCCAGTGGTGTTACACACGTGGACTAAGGAGTCTGCTCACAACTATGAAAATAATTGCCATGAGGTGTCTGTCTTTGTTAGCCCTGGGGCAACGTATTTTGAGGTGGAATTTGATGAGAGGTGTGAAACTGAAAAAAGGTAAGGCACATGTTTTTCTTTCCCAAGCAAAAACGGATCCAAAATGAGAGAAGGAAAGTGATAGAGATTATGCTTTCACAGGTATGATTATCTGGAATTTACCGACACCAGAGGTGGGAAAACACGTTATGACACAAAAGTTGGCACTGATAAATGGCCCAAGGTGAGTGGCATTCTCAGAAAGAGATAAAATGCCTACTTCTGCATCAATTCTTCTCCTTTTGTCAGTCCTTAGGGAGTAATAGGTGTATGGTCTTTGAAGGGAAGCACTTACATTATATGTTTGGTAAAGAAAGGGTTTATATCAGAGTTCAGCAAACTATAGCCCGTAACCTATTCTTGTAAATAACGGTTTTTTGGAACACACTCATGCCCATTGTTTATGGATCATCTATAGCTGCTTTGACATTGCAATGGCAGACTTGAATAGTCGTAACAGGGACTATATAGCCCAGAAAGTCTTAATAATTTATGATCTGGTTCTTCGTAGGAAAAGTTTGCCAACCCCTGGTTTATATCACATTGTCCGGAGTAAATGGGGAGTTGTAATCATTCACAAGAAGGGGCCAGTGGGCACAGGAGTACCCAGACCATGGTGGTGAAAGCCAGAAGTCCACCTCACAGCTAGGTCTGCATGGTCTCCAGGGCTGGCTGGCTCAGTGCTACTTCAGACTGTGACCTTCCCTCTGTTGTCAGTGGTCTTGGATGAGCTCAAAGGAGTGGGCAAGCATGAGCTCTGGCTGAGTAGGTAGTGAGTAGATGGGCATCTGAGGTTTAGAAAATTGACCAGCAGTTTTCTGCCAGCTTTGCTTTTTCATGAGGTGGAGTTATAAATTTTCCGTTTCAGTCACCCCGTTGTACATTTCTCCTTTAGTAGTTTTGGTGGGGTAGATAAAATATAATGGTGAGACTATAGACTGATTTTAAATGTAGATTTTTTGAGTCATAAAGAACATGCTGCCTTCTCTAGTCTGTTTGACCACATGACTTTTTTGTTTGTTTCTAGAAAGTGACCTTTAAGGCTGGTCCTCGGCTACAATTTCTCTTTCACTCTGACAGCAGTAACAATGAGTGGGGCTACAAATTCACAGTCACTGCCTATGGCTTACCCGATGTTGCTGTGTCTTGGGGGTTGGATTTACAACTCCTTGTTTCCCGACTGATGGGACGCCTTGCTTCCCAGTGCATGGCACTCAAGTCTGCACATCGTAAGTCCATATGCCTTTCCTTTCCCTTCTTGCTATGGTCACATTGAAAAGCAAAGTGGTACTCTCTCATTAAGTCGTCTCCACATAATGGCAGAGCAAAGGTATTGATAAAATTCCCTTTCAGTTTCCTTTAAATCAGACCAGATTAAAATATCCACTTGACACCATGGGGAAAGGAGCTGGGTTTTACCAGCATTGTCATCCTTTTTTTGTAAGTGGTATACTCCAATGAGAAGGCAAAAATATAGAATAAATTAACTGTATATCTTTTAACTGTGTGGGTATTTATGTAAATATATGTAAAGATGTGAACGAAGAGTTTATCTGAAAGTGATTTCTTCAACTTAGTTATTAAATCCATCCAAGAAATAAGAATTATTTAGAATACAACTTTCTAGTGTATTTCTATATCATTTCTTCAGTTTTTTTTTATTTTAAAAAATATCATAGAAAAATTGCATAATGGAGAAAAGCCAAGGAGAAAAGTCATCCTTAATCCTAACACCTAGAGATACTATTATTAAAATTTTAATTGATTTCTACCTAGTCTTTTTTCTGTGTCTATTCATAAGCACATATATGGTGAGTATTATTAATTTTTACAAATTTAAGTTTATAAATTGCAAATATTTCCACATAATTAAACATTCCTAAATGGTCTCTTGTTATACCCTAGAGGTGGTTCACATTCCGTTTTCAGCTTAGTATACAGATTAGTCATTTCAGAAGTACCTTATAACTGAAGCTGTTCCATAGAATGGTAACTATTTCAGGACGTTCTTATGGCTTGCGTTCATCTGGGGTATATGTTCATGAAGTTCACAATTATGTTCTGGTAAATGTGGGTGAATTCCCTCCAAGTCTTAAAAATGCTCAAGTTTTAAAATATCTTTTCATCATTAGTTCAAAGACTCTCAATGTATTAAGGAAAAAAAATAGAGCTCTCATAAGCCTTCTTCTCTTTGCAGAGTTAGGAAGTAACATGGCAGTGCCTCAGGCAAAAATGGCATTAGTCTTAAACTCACCCTTGTGGAAACCTGTCTTCAGGCATCAAATAAGTCCAGAGCTGGGATTAGAAGCAAGCTGGCCCACTCATCCATACCAGGATAGTAAGGAGGTATTTACTCTTCTGTTGTTTTTCTATATGGAATGGAAAGTATTTACTAATATTTATTACTGTATAATCATTTATGTTTATGTCTAATCACCCCCCACTAAGCTGTTAGCTCCTTAAAGGCAGAAACTATCTCTCATTCATTTAGTGTCCCCACTGTGTACCACAAGGGTCAGTGTGTAATGCACATTTAAAAGCATTGAATGGATGACTCTTCAGTGAAATATAATAGTCGCTCAGTAAATCTCTCTTGATGGAGTTATGAAACAAACAAGTCGAGTCTGCTTGTAGTGACCTCTGAGTTAAAATTTTAGAGTAAATGATATATGCTATACTTTTTGTTCTCCATGGAATGATAGCACATTATTTAGGCTTATAATACTTAAAAAACTAAACAAGTTTGCCCATTGTCTCTTTTTTATCTCTCCTTCCCTCTGTCTCTGCTCTACTACATTTCTTCCCTTCTTCTCTCCTCCCCCCACTTCCAAGTTATTCAGTGGTTAATTGCTGAATCCAGGAACTCTTCCTCAGCATCTCTTCTCCTTTACCTCTCTGTTAAATTTGGTTCCTTCAGACCCTCTTTTCTTTTGATTCCATGGTAGTCTGTTGTCTACTCCTACATCTAACCAGTCCATTAGCCTCCTTTATTGACCTGTCTTATTTCTCCTCTAAACAGTAGGCTTAATTCAGGCTTTCTCTCCTTTCCCGCAACCCACTGAGACTATCCTCTCTTCTCTCTTCTGCTGTCACAACTGTGTGAATAATTCCTAAATGTCAATTTCCAGCCCTGTTTCTTCTCTCAGGCTCCAGTTATGTACCTTCATCTTCCTATTAGGTATTTCCATTTTAGTGTTCTGACTCCTTTTAACTCAGAAGCATAAAACCAGGATGTCCCTTCTGACTTCTCCTATTATTGCCATTATTGTTTTCCTAGGCACCAAGCCACTGTTCCCTAGCATCATCTTTGTCCCACCTTATTCTCATCTTTCCTGTCCAGTCAGCTACAAGCCCTATGGATTCTTCCTTGTGATGTTCTTCTATTTTTGTTCCCTCTCTTTCCATCTTTATCCAAGCCCTCATCTTGTACTCACATTGTTACATTGGTACTTACCAAGTTTTTTTTTTTAATCACTGCATTATCTTGTCATTCCACTGCCAAACACCATTAATGGCTCCCCGTTGCCTACAGGGTGAAGTCTAAACTCCTCAGTGTGACAGTCAAGGCTCTCTACAGTCTCCTTTCACCTTACCTATCTGACTCTAGTTCCCACCACTCCCCAGCTGAGACTTCAGGCCAGGTCAGTCTCCCCACTGACTCTTAACTTCTGCTAATGGTTATGTTCCTCAGGGCCAAACCTGCCTAATCTTCACAGTCCAGTCCAAAGCCCATATCCTCCAGGAGGCTTTTCTTAATTACTTTAACGTGCTAGGAATTCTCTCCTGTGAAATCTCAGCACCGAGTGTTCCCTTCTAGGCATTTGGCACTTCATAATCTTTTGCTTTATGATAGTGCTAGTTTTAATGCTTTTAATGTTTTATGTTTACCTTTTTTTAAACCCATATATCTGTCTGGTCTCCCCCAAATAACTTTAATCTTCCTGAGAGTATGCACTGTGTTTTGTACTTCTGCTTTGGCCTAGTAGGTGTTCAGTAAACTTTATTTTTTGAATGACTGTCTTAAACCTGATGGTTTTTGTTGTTGTTGTTGTTGTTACCAGGTTAAGAACATCCCTGATGATTCCTGCCACCATTTTCTTCTTGATTTTGCACAGTCAGATCCTGCTCAGAACTTCTGTGGGCCATATTCAGAACTTTTCAAAGGATTCATACAGGCATGTAGAAAACAGGCCCCAAAGACAGATATAGTTGCTGGTTCCACTATTGATCAAGCTGTGAACGCCACCTTTGCTGCTCTGGTGTATCGCACTCCAGACTTATATGAGAAGCTGCAAAAATATGGTAACTTATATTACAGGGAATATTTTTCATCTGAAGGCCAATTGCTAAGTTTTAAAGCCTATCTTAAGTGAAAATTTTAAAATATTTTGAAATATAAGCATATTTCTACAACTGTAGACTTTATCTTGTTAGTTCTCTTTTGCCAGTCAAAAGATTCATGACCAATTTATAGTTGTAGATTGGAATATATGGCGAGTTGTCTTGAGTTTCCTAATTAGCAGATAATTTGTCTTATCCAAAATTCTTATGAAAAACTGCCAAGAAGTTTAATGGAAAAAAACCTTAACTCGGGCTATAATCCCAGCTTAAAAACTAGAAGTTAGGCAGCTGCAGGTTAATCAGATAGTTTTCTGCACTTTAGTATCCTTATTTGTAAAGGTTTAGATTTGATTAGCCTAACATTCTAAGAAATTCTAATTAAAACCAGAATTGTTAAAGTAATTGAATGTGCTAGTAACGAAGGAGGAAAACGTACGTATTAACTTTCATCTTTAGATTTGCAGCTTCTTTGTAGCATCCCTGCCAGGCTTCCTTTGTTGATAGCCTGCTCCTTACCAATTCTTTTCCTTGTGTCCCTCAGGGACACCACCTCTGTGTGTTTACTGTGTAGCTTGCAGCCTAACAGGACCAAAAGAGGGAGGGTATCTCTCTATTCATAATTTTCAGGGAAAAACATTTCAAACCCTCCTTAAAGATGAGGTATGGGTTTTACCAAGCACTTTGGCAGAGTATGTGTTCTTTCCATGGTACAGATGAAATAAGCAGAGACAAATGCTTCCTTCCATTAGAGTAGGTAATTGACTGTTGATCTTATTATTATTGATATTATTAATATTGATATTATTATCACCGATGTCTTTATTGCTGTGTCCTTTGGACCTCATATTGTAGAGTTTATTTCCTGATTTCTAATAAATCTTGATTACTCCCTCAAATCTTAATAAGACAAGAAGCTGCTCAAATAAGTAAAACTACTTTGAGGCATGAGTGATTTATGGAAACAGCTGTCATATGGAAAAGTATATCTCTCCTTGGGGGTGGGAGGCAATGTGACCTGTATGGTTTTGAAAAAAACATTCAGTATATGTTTCATAATCCAATTGTAGTAAGAGAGCTGGACAGTCTTTGTTACCTGTGGCAACTTTCAGTAGAAGGATAAAAGCCTTGTAAGTTAAAAGCTGAGAAACAGAGAATTTCTGGTTAGGGAAGAGTTCCCCAGCTTCTTTTCAAATCATGTTCAGATAGTACATACCTATTTGTAGTAGAGAAACATACAATTAAATGTGAGAATTAGAAATATTTTACTGGATACATGTTTCGAGAATACTTACCACTGTTGCTTTGAAGGAGACAGACTTGGTCTCAGTTCTTTCAGTCCCTGCCTTTAAGGGCTATTTGTGTGTTCTTCACTACTGAGCTACTTTGAAAGTGGTCCTTGTCTGGCTAATTTGCTCATCTTTGTCTAAAAATTGGTCACCCTTTTGGGTTAGAAATGTATGGGAGGTGATTTTCAATCAGACCATAAGCTGTTTGAGAGTAGGGGCCATGTCTGGTTTTTTTCAGCATTGTATTCCTAGTGCTTGATACAGAGCCCAGCACATTCTAAGTATTCAGAAAGTATTCATTGCATTACACATTGGTTCAACGGAGAGGTTCACACTGTTCTCTAGTACATGTTTTCCTTTGGTTTTTACGTGAAGAGAAGGGGCAGGCCTCATAGGTCTCTCTTTAAAAAAAAAACTACAACTTTTTTGTTATTTTTCTAGTTATAAAAATAATACCCATTCATGTAGAAACTTAGAAAATCAGAAAAGCTTAAAATAATTATCAGCTATAATCTCATCACTTCAGTATACCTCTTAACATCTTTCTATATATCTACCTCGACTTTTTAAGTATATATATGTGTGTGTATATGTATGTGTATATATACATGTATAATATGTATATTCTTTTAAAATAAGACAATTTTGTTTATAGTCTTATAACCAGGCTTTTTTACTTAATATATACCATAAACTTTTTCCACGTCAGTAATTATTTTTTACTCTTTTAATATTCTTTATTTTCCTTTTCATATTTTTTATATTTTTTACTTTTAATATTTTATTCACTTTAATAGTTATCCATTTCAGATGCTATTTATTTGAAAAAAGTTAGTTTGAAGTAACACATAGAACCCATTTCAGGTATTTGTGACTTAATCGCTATTTTTTCCCCAACTCTCTATTACCACTCCTAATGTGTGAGTGTCAGGGAAAGGATGTTTTCTATGCATTAGGAGTTTTAGAAGCTACTTTGTGCTTAATGTTGCAGTAGTGAATTACGTTAACTGAGTGTAATCTCTTTGTCTCTCCTTTCCCCAGTAAACAGTGGTGGCAAGACAGCCTTGACTGAAGAGTTCGCACAGGTGTATTCCCTGGCCGATGGGATCCGAATATGGATGGTAAGATTTTCCTTTGCATGCGATCTTTATATATTTTGAGTTTTTCCACCATGATATCATGGAATTAAGGTAAGTAGCTTTCTTCTCGAGAACATAATTTTAGGGATTTTTTTTTTTTTAAACTAAAGTTTAGTGATGAGAATGGATATAAAATAATTTAGAACTCTTGAAATCATAATTTGGTGAACGTTGAGAATGTTCAGAGTAAGCAGGGTTCAGTTGAGCCCCCTTTACATCCTCAATAACCCCAAAGGCTATTCTGTGGAACCTCTTAGATGGGGAGGTAAAGCATTGCTCTAGATACTGGACAACTATTGATGGTTTTAGTCAGAGAAAAGGCCTCTCTTAAAGGAGAGGCCTTTCTGCATTTTAGAAAAGTAGTTCTGCAGCATTGTTTGTGACAGCAATAAACTAGAAGGATAAAAATGCCCATTTGTAGGAGAACGAACAAAAAGATTGTATATTACATTACTATATAATACTATAGTACAATGCAAAATGATAATCTATTATTACAATGAAAGTGAATGAAGTAGAGCTACATGTATTAGCATGAATGGTACTCAAAAAATGATGATGAGCAAAAAATAGCAAGTCATAGAAGAATGCATAAGTATATTTCTTATATAAAATTTAAACACAAACCAAATCTATGTGTTATGTACATAAATATGTAGCAAAATTATACAAATGCATGAAAATGATAAGCACCCAAATCAGGAAATTTGTTTTCATTTCTTAGGCATGTAGATGAATACCTATATATCAACATTATTTTTTATATATTTACAATTATCTTAAATATTATAAAGTAATTGGGAAAAAAATCTTTAAGTAGAGGATGAATAATGAGATTGAAAGTAGGAGACCATGATAATCAGATATGGGTGGCTTCTGCTGTTTAGAAAATAAAATAATTAGACTTTGCGATTGATGTGAGTGGTGAACAGGAGGATGAAATTTAGGACCATTACCATGGTCCTGGTTTGAGTGACTTGGTGGGTGGTAGAAGCATTAACCAGAATAATAAAGATGGTCTTGGATCTGGGAGTGGGGAGGTAAGTTCAGTTTGGGACATGTTGTGTATGAAGACATCTAGGTTATCTGAGATATCTAGCTGGAGAATTTAGTAAATATGAACAATCGAAATGGCTAATGCTTCATGGAAATGTTAAGGCCAAGATAGGATAACATTAAATCACTGGTAATAGTTTTTAAAAAAATGTATGAGTTTATCTAGGAACAGACAGCCTTGGGTAAGATCCATGGTCATTAAAATATAGTTGGTACTCAGAAGTACTGGATAGATAGACAGAGACCAAAAATGAACAGGATCTCTCAGAAGAAACTAAAAGGTATCATCATCAGAATGATAGGAGGAGAATCATAACAGTGTGTTGACAGAGAAACCAAGACAGTAATAGCAGATTAAGAAAAAGAGTGTCTGATAAAGTCAGCTACCACAGACAGTTCAAGTAAAAAGGATTTGGCAGTTGACAAGGCAAATTGTAGATTGTGCTTCTGGTTTAACATAGGACAGACTGCTAACATTTGAACTAGATGCCAGCCTTCTCTTCAAGACTTTGGCCTCTCATACATCACATACATGGCCTTCTGCCTGGGCTGGCAGCACTGCGGCCTGCACTATGACCATTGTCTACACTGGTACTAAGAGCACCATTCTTTGCCTGGCAGTCAGCATCACTTAGAGGTGTCCCCTCATTCAGGGTAGAATAGAGATCAACTTTTGATCCAATCTCTGCAGCAAATTGGTTATGTGACCTTTGCAAGACCCTTCACTTCTCTGGACCTCCACTTTAGCTATACTAGGTCAGCTTTAGGTAAGGGCCCCTCCAGCTCCAATATTCTAGAATTTTTTAAATAATGTGGTTATGGGTACAAACTTCTCCCACATAATGTATAGTTGAAAAGAAGGTAGTTTTACAGATATATTTTAGACAGCTTCATAGGCTGGATTACTTCTAGGACTAACAAAAGCAGCTCAGTCCTATGTCCTCACCAGCTGGACAATAACTGTAAAGTTTTCCATGACCTCAACATTGTGTATATTTGAAGTAGTTTGCTGTGGCTGCCCTTGCTGCCCTGTCTGGATAGCCTAATTATGTGGCTCAAATCCTCTCTTCAGTTAGAGATGAAGCAGAAGTCCCTAATGAGCCTGGGGAACGAGGCAGAAGAAAAACACGGGTCAGAAGCTGCTGAGGCAAACCCTGAGAGCCTGGGTGAGTGTGCTGACTCCAGTTGCCATTATTTGGCCTTCTGTTTCCATAACATAGAAAACCAGTGACCCATCATCTAGATTAGTTTAGTTGAAGCTGTGTTGACCTAGGGAAAATAACACAGGCACTAAATGTGATTTCCAAGGATGTGGAAATGTTCCCTTTTACTTTTTTCTAATTGATTCTCTTGGAAGCATCAGATGCTTTTGGAACTACATGTTGTCATGTTTTGAAAGCATGTTCACATTGAATATTCAATGAAATTAAGTAATTACTGTTAATTTTTTTAAATGATGTCGTGGTTGTGTTATTTTTTAAAATAAGTTTTTTTTTTTTCTTTTAGAGAAATATACTGAAGTTTTTACAGATGAAATAATGTGATTTCTGGGATCTGCTTGGGAGTGGGGAGTGGGTAGGGGTGAAATAAGACTGGCCTTGGGTTCATAACTATTGAAACCAGGTGAGGGGTTTATGGAGGAGTCCTTATACTGTTCTCTTTATAGATGCTTGAAAATGCCCGTGATAAAAAAAATTTTTAAATGTGCTGATGATGTTGGGAAGATTTTAGTTTATATAATGAAATAAAATTTGATTCTGTTCTGCCAGTAGATAATGTGTATCACTGTATTAAGGGAATATTTCTTGTCCTCAATTGTAGAATTTAAATGGGTAATTTTCTCTTTAAAACTAGGCAATTAGTTTAATTTTGACTTTTTTTCTTTCTTTTTTCTATTATTTTTCTTGCTTTTTGCACTTAGCAAAAGAATGTATTCAGAAGAGTCTTCTGTTACTAAAATTTTTGCCCATGGGTATAAGTTCAAAAGAAAGCTGTGACAGGTTGGTGACTACAAATGAAACTGATCATCTGCAGCCACTTGACAAGCGCCAGAGGACAGGCTCTGTGGTGGAAGAGCATTTCCAAGCCTCAGCATCCCCCAGTGAAGCAACTCCCCCTGCTGCGGGAGACAGGAGTCCTGGCGTGGATGTCCAGGTGAAGCTGCCGCATAGCAGTGGCCCTCTTGCCACAGAAGTGTCCTCTGCCACAGCCGAAGAACCCTCATCACCTTCGACTCCCACCCGAAGGCCTCCTTTCACCCGAGGGCGACTCCGGTTGCTCTCCTTCCGATCAGTGGAGGAGGCCAGACCAGTGCCTACAGTGAAAGAGAAATACCCCGTGCTGAAGGATGTCATGGACTTCATCAAAGATCAGTCACTCTCCCATGAGAGGTGAGCCAGGCGTGACCTTTCCAGCACTTTCTTTTTCCAAGCTGTAGGTACTCAGTCTAGTCAAAGGCTTGAAGTACATGTTAAAAATGAGTGAATAATACTTGAAGGGTCAATCAAGATTTGTTTAGAATGTTCAAGAAAAAAATTTGGTGTTTTTTTTTTTTTCTTTTAAAGAAGTATTTCTTTACCTAAGATTTGTACATAATACTATATGTAAATTATATCTCAATAATGTACTATTAGGATAAAAAAAGAAACATTTCTTTCTGTAGCTGCCACTTATAAATTTGTCTTACTTTAACCCTGGGAGAAATTTAGAATTTGATATTTTTTTGTCAGAATTACTTGTCAGTGGGTCTATACCTCTGGAAGTATTGCATATTTTAATTTCCTGTCCTAAGAATTAAGACTTTGTCTTTATGGAGAAGTAAAGCTATCAAAATTCCTTTTTAATTAATTAGTTTTTTCAAATGGGTTGTTGGGCTTCTGGACAGTTGATGTGAACTGAGTAATGACAAAAAGTAGCAAATATATTGATATCCTACCTGAGTGATATTTCTGATACCTCACAGTAACATTTCTTTTGTATTAATATGACATCAGAACTTGGGTGGGGGTATGTTTTCTTTCTGCCCCAGCTCAAGAGTTTTCTGGGTGTTCCTGACTTGAGTTCTGTCTCCAGTGTTGTAAAGGTTCTTTCCTTGAGGAAAGCCCAGGCCCAGAGCATCCTAGAAGTTCTCAGGATAATTCAGTATTGTGCAGAATCCCTTGGGCAGCCTCATTGCTTCCATCCGCCTTATATACTTTTTCTGTTGGAACTTCTTACCTGCCAGAAAGAGTTTACCAAGTAAGTACAAATGACAAGTTTGTAAAGAAAACAAGCAGGTGTTATAAAAAAAATTCTTATAGTCTTCTCTAATTAATAATTCTGTAATTTTCATGAAGGAAACAAATTTATGTATTTAGTCAATTCATTTTCCTGTCTTAAGGAAAAATGAGTTATATTCTGTGCTTTTACTAAGTAAATACCAGGAACATATTTATTCCTCCTGATGAGTTTATCAGCTTTATTTTACCAGACAATGAAGATTGTAGTTCCTGTATACCCATACTCATCATTTGGCTCCTGGAAGCTATGAGCTAAATTTAATGCTCATTTATAGTGATAACATTAGTCTGAGTACTTAACAAGTTTGTTCTAACCTGCACTCAATAAATATTTTCTGAGTGGTGACTATGTCAAGCACTATTCTAGGTGTTGTATATACAGCAGTGGACAAGGCAGACAAGATCCTTGAATGGAGCTTATATAATATTAAGGAGAAACAGACAATAAAAAAATATAGATAGATAAATAGATAAGTAGATAGATAGATAGATATAGATACAGATATATAGTCAGATAGTGGTATTGTTAAGGGGTGATTTCATACAGAGTGACCTGTGACCTAGTTTGAGTGGTCAGGGAAGGCAAACTGAAGACATGACACGTAAACCAAGAGATGAATGATCAGCCGAGATCAGGGGGAAGGGCACTAAAGGCAGAAGGAACAGCACAGAGGCCACAAGGTGGAAGATTAGCCCAGGGAATGAAAAGAAAGCCAGTGTGCCCGAGTGAGAGGGGGAAATGAGAGAAAATTAGTTCAGAAATTAGACAGGGCCAATATCTTGGAAGGCTTTGTAAGATATGATGTATGGTAGTTTGATTTTATACTGAGTTGTAGATGGGAAACCCCTAAAGAATTTTAAGCCCAGGAGGATCAAACACACTGTGATCTATTTTTATAGAAGATACTTCTGGCTACTGTGCGAAAAGGAGTGGAAGTAAGAAAAGCAGTTAAGAGACTGTTGAAGTAGTCCAGGCAAGAGATGGTGATAGTTTGGACCAGAGAATAGTACTGTAGATGGAGAGAAAAGGATGAGATTCAGGATATATTTTAGAGGTAGAATTGTCAGGACTTACTGATAGATTAAATGTAGAGGGTAAATGAAAGGAATCATGGGGAAAGAAAGTCCTAGGTGTCTGTCTTGAGCAAGTTGGATGGATGGGGGATGCATTTTACAGAGGGGAAGAGTATAGAAGAAACAGATTTGGGCAAAAATGAAAAGTGTTGTTTTGGCCATGTTAAGTTTGAATGGGTTCTTTCACATCCAGGTAAAGGAAATCAAGAAGTGGCTGTCAAGAACAAAAACCAGGGATTGGTAGTGTCAGAGAAACCAAGAAAAGAATGTATCTCAAAAGATAGGAATGACCAGTTGTGTCAAATGCTGATGTGAGAGGTTGTGTGAGAAAAGAACACACTAGATTTGATAACAGTCTTATTGGAGCCATGGGGCTGAAAGCCCAGTTGGACTGGGTTGAGAAGAGAATACGAGTGTGATAGAGAGAGAGACTACAGACATTATTCAAGAAATTTGTCCTTAAAGGGGAGTAGAAGAATAGAGTAGAATTGATGAGGATGTGGGATCAATGGAGGGTTTTAAAGAAGCTTTGGAGTATATTTGTATGCTGGTAGGAACAAGTCAGTAATGAGGAAAACTTGATGCAGGAAGAGAGGGACCAATGTAGTCACAGTTGCATAAATAGAGAAGTCGGCTTTTGACAGAGCCAGGGAGACTGTATCTGTGGTAGCAGGAGGAAACACAGCAGGGATAGAGATGCAAGTTGGTTGGTGCAAAGATAGGGGAATTCCTCTGTGATCATTTCTATTTTTTAAAACATAAGATGATAGTCATCAGCTAAAAATGAAGGTTTAGGAGAGGATAATGGCAGTTTAAGGAAAAGCAGGAAGGTTTGAAGTAGTAATAACAATTGAGAGAAAACCAGTCTTATTGCTTGACAAATTTGAGTGCTTATTTGAGAATTATAGTCGTGAATTTAAAGTGATAACTAGTCACCTTGGTTGTGTGATGTTTCCTCTAGCAACTCTTAGCTGCTTTTATTTGGTAAAAGATTTCTCAGGCAAGTACGTCGGGGCGGGGGGAGGATGGAGGGGGAAAGCAGCAAGAGAGTTGGTGATTGCTAAAGTGTGATTATGGCAATAGACCATGGAATCTAAGCTGAATATGGAACAAAGAGAAAGTGTGGCAGGAGTAATAGATAATGAACATGAGACAGCATCCTGGGGTGGGGCTTACTGGGATTGAAAAGGATGTTGCGGGGGTACCAGTGTAGGTGAGCAGGATGAGAGGTCGTGGTCAGTGTAATGCTCTGAAGTCAAGATTTCAGAATTAATGCTGCTACTGGGATGACAAAGTCAAGGAAGTGACCATCAGGCTGGGATGGCTAAGGGGTGAGGGGAAAAGATCATTGTAGGTGAAGATGGCAGAGAATCCAGGAACAGAGGGACTTGGGCATTATTTCCATGGGTTGAAGTCTCCAGGGTGACAAGATCAAGGTAGAAAAGATAATGAAATTGGTGCTGAAGCCATCAGTGAAGGAAGGCAGAGGGAAGGGCATGACTGTGGAGAGAATTAAATGAGGTAATTTTATTAATTAATGTTGCCCAATAATTTTTAATTAAAAAAAAAAAAAGAACCTCACAGGCTCTGGCATTCAGGTAGTAGCAGGAGGAATGGTTTTTATGTTAACAAAGGAAGATAGTTACTGGTATTTTCATACCCCTTTGGGTAGCACTTTTGACCCAGGCAGATGGACTCATTTGCTATTTTGTTTGTTACTTTTTAAAGTCATTGTATTTGCATTTACTTAAGCTTCTGTGCCAGTTCATTCAGCTCGCTGCTTCTTGGCTCTTTTTCATGTAAAGAATAATATTTATTAAGTAAATGATGTTCTGACAATTAAATGATTGATGATTTCCTCTGTTTCTAGCTATTTTGGACACTTGGAGGGCTGTGGTGCAGATCTACACAAAGAAATTCGAGACACTTACTATCAATTTGTTCTCTTTTTGGTCAAAGCAATTAAAGGATTTAGTAGCATAAATGACAGGTACCGGATAACTATAATTTTTAGAGAAAACAGTATTTCTATTTTTTTCTGATTTTAAAAGATATATTCAGTGTTGAAAATATAGAAAAGTAAAGAGTAAAAGTGAAAATAACCCCTAATCTTACCATCTAGAGCTAATTACTAATGTTATTAGTATATTTTCTCCTAGCCTTTTTTCTATATTGTGTGTACAGTTTTTTAAAGGAGTTGTGTCTTGGTTTATCTAAGAATTTAACCTATTATTTTCAGTTTTTGATGTATTAGGTTCAGTTTTAAAACAAGTTATAAAGCCACTCCCCAATTTCCTCCATAGTAAGTGGTTTAGACATAAACCTTAAATGGTTCTTCTCTGTATCTAAGTTGTATAACCTGGGCTAATTTGGCTGGCCCTGTTGCTGTTTATCAAGGTAACTTTTACTACTCAGTCCTTTACCCTCAGATGTCCTTTATGGTAGTCCTGGCAGGGTGGAAAACTTACTCTCTGCTTTCAGAACTCTTTTATTTAAGCTATACTTTGAAGAGGGTTTGTATAGTGTATGAGAAACCTGAAAGGAACCCGAACCAGCAATCTGGAGTTCATTGTGCTTTCCACTCCCAATCAGACCAGGTCTCTGACTTGCATTATGTCTGTTGTCTCTGTTGGTAATGGGCAGCTTCGATAACTGTCACCTTCACGGCCTCTTTAGATCCTTGCTGCCTGCCTTATCCTGCATTCAGACAGCCCTACTTCATCTTTTGGATATGGGCTGGGAACCCAGTGATCTTGCCTTCTTCGTTGACATTCAGTTACCAGATCTCCTTATGAAAATGTCACAAGAAAATATAAGTGTCCATGACAGTGTGATCAGGTAAAGACACAGTGTTGCACTCCACACTCCTAAAGTAGATTATGAAATACAGGGATCATAGCATAGGGGTTCAGAGCACAGACTCTAGAATGAGGCTCTTTGTAACATCCTGGCTTTACTACATACAAGGTGGATGACCTTGGGCAAATTATTTAACCTCTCTGTGCCTCAGTTTCCTCATCTTTAGAGCTAAAGATAATGCACCTACCTTAGGATTATTGTGAAGAATGAATGAGTTCTATTTCTCAATGTTTGGAACAGTGCCTGGTGCATGGGTAATGTATGTAAGTTGGTGGTGGTTGCATTATAAACTTGGAGGATAGGATCCTCTGCATTTTTGGAGACTCTAGTATCGTTTGTTGAATTGCAGAGTCTTTTCTATATCTTTTTGTTATATGTATATGAGATTTTAGCCACTGTAACCTCTTGCACATTATAAGGACTTAGGTATAAGAAAAAAATAGCATGCGAAGGTTTTTTTTCTTTGCACTTTTAATAAGTATCTCTCCATACTGCTCAAGTCCACTTACCCGTTAACCTCTCATGTGGGTAGAAAAGAAATGAAAAGAGAATGGGAGAAGAAAAGCAAGAGGAGAGAATTAGGAAGAAATAAATGAGTCAACACTGGAACAATTTGCACTCGGAAAAGATATTCTTGGAAAAGGGAATAGAATTAAAGCTGTCCCCTTGGTTACCAAACTTCAGTCATTACCCTGCTGTTAGATTGTCAGAGGGCGCTCTTGGCTGACAAGAGGGAGCACAGCACGGAGTCGAGGGGGACAGTGGCATTAGCACACTGGCTCTTCAGCTCTCAGTCTGCTCGTTGTTGCAAGTTTTGTCTGCACCTGCATGCGTCCTGGGGGTGGAACCACACCCTTCCCTCCCAGTCCCTCATAGCACCTAGCCCAGAGCGAAGTATAGGCAGGCCTAAAGTCAATTTGTCAGAATGCATGAATGAATGAATGTGTATTTGTCGGTTGATAATTTGTTTGGTATTTGCTGTCAAGCAAATCATTTTGTATTTAAATTTTTGGTTGCTAAACTATAAACTGAAATTATGGAAATTCACAATTTTGCATCTAAGGAGTGTATGAGATTATCTGTATGAAACTCTATTTGAAATGAGGAAACTGAGGACCAGGACTGAGTACTGGCTGTGTCAAGGTCTTGCAGCAGCTAGTGGAAGAGTTGAAGCCCCTGGGTCTCCTGATTTCCTTCTCATGCTGATACCATTAAGGTGTGCTGAGCATGACAAAATCAAACTTAAGAAAAAAAAAAAATCACTTTATTTGGCTCCAGTGCCTGGCACATAGTAGGTTCACCACAAATGGTTGTCAAATAGAATTATGCCATGTATATACAACCTTTTAAGTTCTAGTTCCTTACCCATTGTAGTCTGCTCTGGAAAGGGCTTCTCCCTTCTTATTGGTATGTATGTATCAGATAGCTGCCAAATCTTGGGACTTTGAAAACTAAATTGGTCTCTTCCCCTCAGAAGTTTAAAAATGCCCCCCATCTTAGATCCATAAGACACAGAGTCTACTAACCAGCACTTTCCTGGATTGTTGGGAGAAGCATGCTTTTCTCTCTTTATGTCCTTCTTTCAGCCAATGGAGTGAAGAAGATGAGCTTGCTGATGCCAAACAGAATTCAGAATGGATGGATGAGTGTCAGGATGGCATGTTTGAGGCCTGGTATGAAAAAATAGCCCAGGAAGATCCAGAGAAGCAGAGGAAAGTAAGACCTCTCAACTAGAGTAAACCAAAATGATTTGCTAGGAATTTGGAGAGGAGAGTCTGCCTGGGGGAGTGTCAGTAGGCTGTCTCCCTTGATGGCTCCAGGTGGCAGGCAGTACCTTAGTGAGTTCACTGTTACTGAGTCTGGTCTTCAACCTGAGGGGTCCCAAATCCTAACTGGACCACACTCAGAGAGTGGCTCCCTCCCATAGATCTAGACTCACAGAAAATTGGCTCATGAGGGTGAAGCGTAATGTTAATTGCCAGTTTATTAATTTACAGTGAGAAATAGAATTGCTGAAGGCCCTGGTCTCTGGTGTCCTTGGTACAGCACATTCTCTTCCTACAGGCAGGCATCATGGGAAGCCACGTTGCAATCCAAAGGTTGCCTGATGAACATGGAAGCAGCCATGTTACACAGAATTAGAGTTACATGATTCAGACGTGTAAAGGCTCAGATAGCCTGTCATGTCCATCTCCACATTAGGTGTTTATCTGTCACCATCACATCGCGCCAGGCATCTGCTGCCTCAGATTCATTAATTTTCTTAGTATTGCACGCCTACTATGTGCCAGTTACTTTGCTCTTATAGCACCTCTGTGGTGCTTGGACAGAGCACACCAACTTGGCCTTTGCGATTTTTCTTTTGTGTTTGTCAAAGTCATACTGGGAGCCATTCTTTAGTGCTAAGTAAGGTGACTTGGCATATTTGCTCTGATCTATTGCTATATGGTGACTTAGTGATTTATTTCCCATATTTCCAGGCTATAAAAATAAACTGTACTATAGCCTCTATGTACTTTCCAGTAAAAGCAATTTGTTTCCTCATGAAACAGTACCCTTACTATCTCCCCAGAAAGTTTTTCCTAAGTGCCAGCAAACAGTGCTGCTTTTATAGTGTTTCCTGTATCTGTGAAACCACCCTTATTCAACTAAGCACCCAAGCCAGAAATCTGGGTGTTGTTCTTGACCCTTCTCTTTTACTGGCCCCTATATCCAGTCCCCAAGTTTCCTACTTGTGCCTCCTTAGTATCTCTTAAATATGCCTACCCTTTGCCATCTTACTTATTGCTCAGTTCAGCCCTTATCACCTGCCATGGGGTTACTTTAACAGTGTCTATCATGGTCAGTTTCTCTGACTCACATCTTGCCCCCTTCAGTCCATTTTTCACTCAGTAACTAGAGGAACTTAAAGAATGCTCACATCCGATTACATTACTCTTCTATTTAAAAATGGTCGATGACTCACTAGCATTGGAGGTGCTTTGTAGTTTAACCTTTCTAACTTTATCTGGTTATTCCCACTCTGTACTGTGTTCTACATACTGAATTATTATTGCTAGTTTCATGAAACACCATCTTGCTCCCTTTTACCTCCAGTGGAACTTGTTAATGCTTTTATCTGGCATGCCCCCCACCCCTAACCCCACCAAACTAATACTTGTTTGTCCCTCAGGTCACAACTAAAGAATTATCTCAGTTTGAAAAACCTGACTTTCCTAACACCCATTGATGTCCCCCTACTGTGTTCCCTCAGCCTCCTGAATGTGCCTATCAAAAAGCCCTTATTATACCATATGGTGCCATCTGTTTGCTTGAGGGAATTTCCGACTAAACACTAAGCTCCTTCGTTTCCTAGTGCTAGCACCTAGTACAGTGCTTGGAATATCTTAGGTACCTATTAAAGGATGGATTGATTAATGAATAGTGGCCATATCAGAAAGTCTATTGGATAATTGTGTTTATTTCACCTTACAGATGCACATGTTTATTGCTCGCTACTGTGACCTGTTAAATGTGGACATCTCTTGTGATGGATGTGATGAGATTGCCCCCTGGCATCGCTATCGGTGCCTGCAGTGCAGTGACATGGATCTCTGCAAAACTTGCTTCCTAGGTATATTTCATGGTCTGGGTATGCCATACCCAAAAGCAATAATCATGTCTATTTCTGCGATTTTGTCATTTTTAAAAATCTCGTTGTACTAAATGAAACATTGCCCAGTGGTATTCTCTGCCTTGTTGGCACATATGAGCTTTACCTCCCCAGCTGGATGATAAGTTCCAGAGCTGTTACCAGACACACTTCCATCTTTCATCATGGCGAATGTAGGTACTTGATAAACACTCAGGACTGCTGAATGTACCCTCAGTTGAGCTCCCAGGAAATTATTTTTCCTTCTGAATCATGCAGTGTTTCTAAGTAGTAAAAACACACATACATAAAGCAGACTTCAAAAATTCTTTAATACTCTTGACTTGTCAGTGCTGAGGTAAGGCGGACTGACTGTGGTGAACAGTTGAGTGCTCTTTGGGTATGCGGCCCAATCATAAAAGATACAGCCCCTGCCCTGGAATCATTTACAGGCTTAGCAGGAGATTGGACATGCCCACAAAATGTCTATTTCAGTATAAGAGTGTACACACTGAGTTAAAGATGAGCAGTACAGATTATTCTGGAAAAGTTCAGTAGTAGTAGCAATCACTGTTGCAGGGAAGGCTTGTGGAGGAGGTGGGATGTGAAATGATCTTTGAAGAAAGAACAGGATGATGTGAAGGAAATATTGGAGAGCAGTCACCATCCAAAGCAAAGCAAGTCTAGGGACAGAGGAGTGAGCTTCTGTGGTATGTTTAGAGAGACACGTTCAAGTGTCCAGCTGAGTGCTGCATTGGGACACGTAGGGCCCAGATTGTGGAACCCTGAGATTCTAGGCTAAGGAATTTGAGTCTTTAGATAGTGAGGAAGGTTTTTCAAGTAGGATATTAACGTGATCAGAGCTATGCTAGAAGACAGTTCTGTCCATATAAGAGTTTCTCTTAGGAAATTAATCACAGTAGTGACAAGGAGATTAGTGCCTGGGCTGCATTTGTGGCAGTGAGAACAAAAGTGGGTCAGACATGAGGAACAGTAAGCAGAGTCTGTGACAATGTTTGGAGACCCACTGGACTTAGAGTGAGAAGATGTCCAGAGCAGTTAGTCTCTTTTGTGACTAACAGTCTTCCTCATTTACTGGATCTGGGGTTATGAAGTCTGTTTTTATCTTTGATTCTGGAATGAAAAAGTAAGAACAAAAACCTAAACAATCCTCAGTGCTTGTTACCAGGAATACACAGTAGATGCTTAATATTTGTCAGAGGAGGGGTCATGGGAAATAGCTCACAAGTTGGCATGTGGACTTGTTTCTGCCAAATGGTGGTCATGATGGGACTTGGTAATATATCTGATCAGACTCTGTGTTGTGCTGGAAAAGGGTGGGGGGACAGCCCATAGTACCATTGTCGAGTTCTTTGCTGAGAACTCATATGCTCAGAGCCTCTGGGCAGAACACCCTGGTCTCCAGAAGATGGCTATGGCCCCTGATGTCCTAAGCAATAAATTGAGAATAGCCCTGCTTCTGGGGTTAGTTTGGGTTTGGAAGTAGCCCTTCTAATAGCCCTTTGCCCAATCCACCTCACATTATTTTTTTCCCCCAGGTGGGGTGAAACCTGAGGGCCACGGAGATGACCATGAAATGGTCAACATGGAGTTTACCTGTGACCACTGCCAGGGTTTGATCATAGGCCGGAGGATGAATTGCAATGTGTGTGATGACTTTGATCTTTGCTATGGATGCTATGCAGCAAAGAAGTATTCCTATGGGTATGTCTTAAATGACCTCTAGCTCTGTAACCTTTTCTTCACGTATTCCTTTGCTTTTTTTTTTTTTTTTAAATAATAAAAAACCTTTCATTATAAAAAATTTCAAACATATCCACAAGAATAATACAGTGAATCCCATAATACAGTGAATCCCATAATACCTATCACCCAGATTCAACAGTTAGGAAGATTTTGCTATGTGTGCTTAGCTTATTCTTTCCTTTTTTTCCTTTGTTAAAGTATTTTAAAGCAAATTACAGACCTTAAATCATTTCTTTCCTACATACTTCATATCTATCTCTAAAAATTATGGTTAGTTTCTCATATTACCAAAATGCTATAACCACATCCTGCAAAATTTCCCAGTAAGGAATTCTTATATCTTCTGGTTTTCATAGACAGTCTTCTGGGGGTTGTGAAATTCTAAAATGATATGTACAATGTTTAAGTGTGTTCACTTTTCAGGGCGAGGACCCCTAACTTATCTTTAACTTTTCAAAAACCGTAGCCTTAGAGTAATGAATGCCCAGTTGTGACCATTCATGTGTTCCCCTGAGGCCCTGTTCTCTTTTTTGGAGCCACACAAAGATATGTCAACCTTAAAAATGTCTTGCCTTGCAGCCATTTGCCTACCCACAGTATTACGGCCCACCCAATGGTGACCATCCGGATCAGCGACCGACAAAGGCTCATCCAGCCCTACATCCACAACTATTCCTGGCTGCTCTTTGCTGCCTTGGCTCTCTATAGTGCCCACTTGGCCAGCTCAGAGGAAGTAGATGGTGAAAAGCTGGATCCCCAGACTCACAGCAGTGCCACCACCCTGCGGAGCCAGTGCATGCAGCTTGTTGGGGGCTGCCTCATGAAAGCTCACCAGGGAAAAGGTAATTGTTCCTCACACATGGAAACCAAAGTAACCCTCAGCTGCTTATGAAAGAAAAGCCTCAACAGAAGTATTATGCTCAGTTTAGAGGCTACAACATCCAGCTTTCCACAAGAGGTGCTCATCCTGGTGTGGAATTTTCTTTTACATTCCCAAAGGCATTTGACAGAAATGTTGTTAAGGTAGCATTTAGTTTCTCTCAAATGTTTACATGAAGATTTAAAAAATTAATAATTAAGACTCTTGATATCTGTGGATGAAGTATTTGTCTTCGAATCTATCAGACTTAACTTTGCCAAAAGAATTCAGCCTTTTTTTAACCTGGAGTGCAAATCTACTTCCACACAAACATATTCTAGATGAGAGCGATTTATAACAAAAATAGTTTGACCAATAAAATTTCTAGATGATTTTGACTTTACCAAGGGGGCTGTTAAGGAGAAAATAACATGATTGTTAAACTTCTGAGACATTTAAGTTCCTTTTAGAATAATGGACTCCTCATTCTAGTAAACATCGGGGAAATCAGAACTGTATTAGGTACCAGTGCTTCAGAGCTATTTTGTTACCTATTTGCCAGTGAGAATTTAGAAATCTAGTTGTGTTGGGCTTCTATAAAATGTTAATGTTTATGATTTTCTAAATAGACAACCCTACTGTATCTTTTGCTTTCTGTTGCCAATAAAGTACAGGTATCCCTTGCTATCCAAAGTTCTGGTGTCCAAAATCAGGAGCTGAACAGATCTGGATAGCCAGGGAGGTTTGTTTTGGGTACTCCTTGGTTTGATTTGTGGAGAACACAGCTATCTATTTCATATAGTAGCAAAGTGATTTCCGGCATTTACAAGAAATAGCCCTTGTTATAAAATTTTTGGCCTTTGAGCCATGCTTCTCTTGCTCCAGCCCACTTCCATGTCTGGAAGTGTACTTTCTCTTCTAATAAAGCTTTTCTTTTCTGCTGTAAATAAAGAAATAAACAAACAAACAAATAAATAGCCATTCTGCTTTTGCTTTCCACGTAGGTCTTAAAGCTCTGGCTCTTCTTGGTATATTGCCAGAAGGTGACTCTACTCCAGAAAATCAGGCCCCACCAGTCACTGTGCCCACTCGAACATCAGAGGAGCAGCTAGAGAAGGAAGCTGTCCAGGGTGCTGAGGAGCTGTCAGATTTGGGCCCTTTTGTGCACTACAATGTAAGTAACAATTCTTTATTATGCAGTATCACAGGTTGAACTCAGAGAGAGCCATTCATAGGAGGGAGCAGAGCAGAGAGATTAAGGGCACAGATTGTCGACCCAGATTGCCTGGGTTCAGATCTGCACTCTGTCAGACCTTGGGCACATTATGACAGTCTCTTCACTCCAGTTTTCTCATCTGTAAAATGGAATGATAATAACACCTGTTCCATAAAGTTTTTGTGAGGATGTACATACATTACACACATTAAATTAATGTCTGTAAAGTGCTTAAAGCAGTGTTCAAGTAAGTTTCATATCAGAGCTAACTACTCCTGTTGCCTTCCTCCTGGTGGTTTTTATAAGAATTGAACAAGGTTATGCACCTAAGGAGGTTAGTTTCTGGCCTATGGTAAACACTGTATATATGAAGCTGTTTTTATATTCAGCCAAGAAATAGGTGACAGTGCTAGTATTTACCAAGTAGAGAAAGTAGTTTCCATAAACTTGTATAAGTAGAAGAAAAACCTTTCTGGATCCAGATGTCACCTGTGATAGTGACATTAAAGATAGTTTTGTGAGAGAGCACAGCATAGCTTCTGTGATGCTGGTTCCAAAGCTGGAGTTGATGCTGATAATGCCCCTGACTTTGCCTCAGGAGCTGCTAATGTCTCTGTCCTCTGTCTCTGTCATGTTAACCAGTTCAGGATCCCCCACATGGTGGTTATAGCTCACCCAGATCTCGTTGTCATTTAGAGGAATATAAAAGCAGAGGGCTGGCAAAAACTTGAAAATTCTGTTAGCTTCATTTAGCCAGAGAGCCAACACAAGACAGGTTTCATAACAATCTTTGGACTTGTCTCTCAGTTTTCAACATTTTTAAGCATAAAACCCCTCTCCAGGCAGCATTTTAACCATCCACATATTATGGTGAAGCAGAGAGAACATTATCAGCAGAGACAGGAGAAATCAGCAGTCTTGACCTTTGAGCCTGGGAATCTTCCTGTGAGCTCTCAGCACCATATACTATGCCACCCATGAGAACTGTGCTCCCTATTTACCTACTTATTCATTATTCATATCAGAATCTATTCAGTAAAATATTTTTTTATTCAATAGATTGAAATCTGTTACTTTTCATTATTTATTTTGATCCTCAAATTGTCCCATATTCGGCCAGTGAAATCTCCTTCCAGCTGGCTTTTGTGTCCTTTTGATGTTTTCATTATTCTTTGAGCACTTCCTTTATTTTTGATACAAAAAGATATTTCGTGCTTATTTTGGGCTTTCTTTGCCTGGGGACTGGAATCAGCCTTTTTCCAAAGAGCTCCCAGGGCATTAATTTTCCCCTGAGGTGTCTCCACCCTTTGGTGCCCCTTCTCATCAACATCTAGGTACACCCAGGGTATCTGGGCTCTGACTCAGTCTCTTTATCTTCTAGCAAAGCTGCACTTTCCAGCCCTGTCCCCATAACAGAACCTGAATGTCCCCATTATAATGGCCCCGTCAAAGACCCTATCCCATTTGGGCCCTGAGTACAAATCATTTGTTTTTGAACTCCCACATGTTTCTAGCCAATCTCAGTATCTTCCTTCTTTCCCTCCAGTAACTAGAGATACTTTTTGTTTTAAACAACCAAGAAACAAACCTTAGCCAGAGGTATCATCTAGGAGATTTTGTCTACAATGGCCTCAGGCCAGTATTGAATCCCCCTTGGGTGACATATTGGTTCTTGGAGTCCTGTAGTGACAGGAAAGAAAATCAAGACTAAAGTGATTAGTCAGAACTTTAGAATTACATTGTTTTCACAAAGGGCCACATGGTACAGAGAGTATGGTACCAGAGGTCTTTTTAGAGGGTACATTTTTAACAAGTGGCTCTCCCAGTCTTGATCCCCTCTTAGGACAACCTAATAACCACTTTTTTTCTTGGAGGTTGAGGGTAGGATTAATGCTGAGGCTGCAGTATCCAGAGAGGGGAGGATAAGCCAACTGTCACTGGGAGATGTCAGGACCTTCTCACAAGGGTTGGTGGTGTACAAAACTCCACCTTTGGATCCAAAACTTCCTGATCTTCCCAGACCTCTTGGAGCTGGGGTGCCCCCACCATGCACAGAAGACTTCCTGTGTGACCTACTTTCCATGTATAAGCCTGTGTGACTCCTGAGGAAATGGAAGCCGAGGGCTGTCACCCTGCCAGTCTGGGCAGCTCACTCCTGATCCCAGAAAACCCTCACAGCTCCAGTGAGGCCCCCTAAATAAGTCTCCTTGCCAAAATAGAATTCTCAAAAGTGTAATTCTGCTTAGTGTGTTAGAATGAAATCTCTACTGTTTCCCGCCCCGCCCCCCCAAGAGAAGAGTTTTCCATACTTGGCTTCTGAAAGCTAAATAAAACATATTAGAGATTTATAATGGAGCCACTGCTTCTGCGACTCCAGGTTCTGACAAAAGAACATTTGGAAGATGTTTGGGGGATGTGATGCAATGATTACTGTCTTGGAGTATAGATTTATCATTGGAAATGAGGGACATATTCTAATGGAATTCTAAAATATTTTAGTCTGTGAAGACAGATTGGCTAATGATTTAAAAAGTTGTATTATAGTATTAATGAGTAAACTTTAGTAATAACAAACCTTAATTCTTTTACACTTGCATTTTGTTTCTAGGGAAAAAGAATTTCTTATAAGGAAGTCAGACACTTGGATCGCAAGCAGAAAAATAAGGCAGATGGAAGTGTGTTATTAATGGAGGATCCTTCATGCCAGTCTCAAATTTCAGACTTGTCTGCAGATGCTAGCACACCTACAGGACTTCCAGGTAAAGACTATCTGACCATTTGCTTGATCTCTTTAATCTTAAAATGCACATATACCCATCCCTGATCTGTTGTTGCACAATTTAAAATTGGCCAGCAAACTAAGGGTACATGGTTTCTCAGTTCAGTATCAGAAGGCACTGATGACACTTTGAAAGTCATCTTTCCTTCACTTTACCTGCTTTCCTACCTTATTATTCCCTAATTTACTAAATGCCTTCTATGTGCCAAGCACTGTGCTAAACCCTGAAAATGAAACAAGAATTAAGTCAAACAGATAGCACAGCTCCTGCCCTTGTGGAGCTTATAGTTTGGGGAGTTTAAGGCAAAGGTAACTAATTTGAGATGGAATGTGATTTTTGTCCAGAAGAGAGGTGTACGTAGTGTTAACAGTGACTGATATTTAACTGGAACAGGTTGTATTCATATAAAGCCTTATAAAGGAAGGGCTGAAGGGGACCCTGAAAGTGCTAGGATCTGCTGTGGAAAAGGTGTTTGGGGTAGAAAGAACAATGCAAACAAAGGCCCCAGAACGGGAAACCCCCATACGAATACAGGGAGAAGGCCTCTGTGGCAAGTGTGTAGGGATGGAGCAGAACACTGAAAGGTAAAACTGGAGAGGTGCTCTGCTGCAGAGAGCTTCAGATGCTTGCCTGGAATAGGAGCGGCAAGGTCAGAGTTGCATTGTAGAAGGATTGATGAGCTGAGAGATGACGGTGCTGTGGGCTAAAGAGACTCAGCCTCCTCCTTAGGACAGCCTGGGGAGGCCTGCTTTGTAATGGAGGCAAGAGTGAGTACCTGGCATCCTCCTCTGTCTGTGGGGTCAGCTCTCAGAAAGGGCTGATGCTCATCTCTGCAGTGTGTACGATTCTAAGTTCCAGAAAACAGTCTGATACTCTATGTCAATCAAGGTCAATCAAGTCCACTCTAGTCTGATTCCACTGAGGATCAACATCCTGGTTCCTGTATAGTTTATTCATTCATCAAGTATTTATCGAGTACCTGCCATGCTCCAGAACCATTTCTAGGTGCTTTTGATATATCACTGAAAAAAGCAAAAAACTAGACGGGAAGACAGACAATAGACAATAAATAGTAATGACATGGTATATTAAATGTAGTTAAATATTGTGAGCACAAAAGAGTAGGGTCAGGGTTTTGGGGTGTGCAGAGCAGCTGGGAAAGATGAGAGGGCAGGCTCTCTACATTTAAATAGGGTGATCAGAGTAGGCCCCTAGAGCAAGACATGTTGAGCAATAGGTTTTTAAAGTCCCAGCTTTATTCTGTAGCAGCACAGGGACAGTACAGTGGTTTACTTGCCTCTTCAAACATAAGTAGAAGCTGGCAAAATCTGAAAGTTTGGTGTTTTGCAACTCAGATACCGAAAATTCAGAAGCGTCATCTCAGAAGCCCATTGAGGAAGAGGTAGTTACTCCAAACCCCGAGCAGGTGTTTGCTGAGTGTTCCCAGAAGAGGATTTTGGGATTACTAGCAGCCATGTTACCACCCTTAAAGTCGGTAAGAGAAAAATGACATTTTCTTTTTAAGAGAGGAGTGGTGTTATGCATAGAAAAAAAATTTTTTTGTAAGCCACATACTGAAACCAACTATTAATAGCAGTCATCTGTGTGTATGCCTGAGAGTACGGTTATAAATTAGAAGTAAGATTGTAAGATAATACCTGAGAATGTTTATTTTATGATTGTACATAAACCATTAATGAAAGACACTGTGTAATTCCTTTGGCACTAGGCCCGTTGTAAATAATACATAAAAGGGATAAAGTATTTAGTTGGTATAGTTACATGGATTTTGTATTGAAGAGATTTTTCTCCCTCTCTTGGCAGGATCTCACAGTCCCCCTGATAGACCTGGAGCATGTCCTCCCACTCATGTTTCAGGTTGTCATCTCAAACGCAGGCCACCTGAATGAAACCTACCATCTCACGTTGGGTCTTCTTGGCCAGTTAATCCTCCGCCTTTTACCAGCAGAGGTAGATGCTGCAGTGATCAAGGTCCTCTCAGCCAAACACAACTTGTTTGCAGCAGGGGACAATTCCATTGTGCCAGATGGCTGGAAGACCACCCACCTGCTCTTTAGCCTGGGAGCTGTATGTCTGGACAGGTAGCCACCCCCATTCTACCCTACCATGGTGTTCCTTTCTTTAAGTCAGTGGTCTGGCTTTGATTAATTTCAGTGTGCTTCAGTGCTGTTGCCTGGGAATCTTTTGTAAGAATAGAATTAGTTTTATTAGCAAATCTGTCAACAGACATTACAACTATGCTTAAAACCCACATTAAAACAGCTGTGCAGTCTGGATACTGTCTGCTGATTTAACTCTCTAATGACACATAGTCTGGTTTGTTTTTTCTTGAGAGCAATAAGTGTAGGCTTTGTGGTTGAAGAAAATAGGTCTGTTTTCATTATAAAAGTAACAATCACAATACCAAATTTGGAAAACAGAAAAATCACCCTGGCTTGCACCATATTAACACATCTGATGCTGTTTTCATATATTTCCTTCCAAGTTTTTTTCTGATGTGAATATACACAAGCACACATATGTGTGTAACTTTTTATAGAGATTTTTAAAAACATAGCTATGGACTGAATATATAAGTAACAGATCATGGTTTTTTTCCCACTTGCCATTATATGAAAAGCATCATTCTGGTAGTTTTAAAACTAATTAATGAATGGCTCTTTGGCATGCTTCTGGGTCTGCCTTGGAGTGGAGCAAGCTCTGATGAGTTGAGTTTAGAGCCTGTGCACTGCCACCTAATGGAGCTCTTGCCTTCCAGCCGGGTGGGTTTGGACTGGGCATGCTCCATGGCTGAGATCCTGCGGTCACTGAACAGTGCCCCGTTGTGGCGTGACGTCATTGCCACCTTCACAGACCACTGCATCAAGCAGTTGCCTTTCCAGCTGAAGCACACCAACATCTTCACCTTGCTCGTGCTGGTCGGCTTCCCCCAGGTACATCACTCTGAAGGCCCGGCCACCTCTTTCGATCTTCATCACATATATCTTGGAATTTTTTTCTCCTCAGTTACATAATTTGCTTTTATAATATTTGTACATTTTCAAGATTATGGGATTTGTTCAACTTGCATTTTTAACAATTTAGCCATTTGATTCATTTCGTTAGCCAGTAGATGGCTTTGAATAATAGGTAACTAATATATTAAATTACGAAGCACTTCAAAGTATAATTGTTTTTCACTTCGGCGTTAATCTTGATCTCATTTCTGATCTACATGTCTCTCAGTTGGTTGGGACAAAAAAGACTGTGAAATAATGGCTTCTTCATCCAATAAGCACGTAAACAAATTCTATGCCAGGCCTATGTCAGGAGATGAGAAGAATCCTTTCCTTGAGTGCTTGTTGAAGTCAGGAGCACAAGCAGAAGGAACTGGGCTTGAGTATAAGTGCTCTTTCCTGTCTCTATGTGCTATTTGAGTTGCCTTTTCTGTCTCTCTTTTTCAATTTCCAGGTTCTCTGTGTGGGGACCCGCTGTGTTTATATGGATAACGCCAATGAACCACATAATGTGATCATCTTGAAGCACTTTACTGAGAAAAACAGGGCTGTGATTGTCGATGTCAAAACCCGGAAAAGGAAAACAGGTCCCAAGCATAATTATTTCTTCTAAGAATGGAAGAAGGTTGTCTAATCCCTGCATACTCTAAAATCAATGATGATACCTTGGTTCTTTCCCCTTTGTGTGATTAAAAACAACAACAACAAACAAGTTACAGCTTCCTGAGCTGCTTTTTCCTCATCTCTGAAATGATGTGGTTGAATTGGGATAAATTTGAAGGCCCTTTTCATCCTGTTATTTTGTGTATATGGCTCTGTGTTTTTTGGTTGGCCAGATGTTTAGATTCTGAACATCTAATTTTTTCATTTGCCATGTCATTTGTTTTCTAATGGATAATTTAACATATTATGGAGTCAGGTGCCTACATGAATTTAAAATAACTTTGATTAATTGTATTGGCACTGATGTCACTTTCCATTTTGTTTCGGCAACAGAACAGTGAAAGTACATCATCATAAGTGCTTTTTTGACTTAATTTGCCAAATCCCAAACAATCTGGAGTATCTGGCCATTATGTGCTCAGTTCTGCTCCTGAAATAATCTGCTTTCTCATTAAGCTTCAGGATTAGGCACTGTCTGTACTATCTTTTTGTGTGTGTGGTATGAGGAAAAGATCAAGCTTTTCTTTTTTCTTTTATCTTTTTTTTTTGCATATGAATATTCAGTTGTTCTGGGACCATTTGTTGAACAGACTATTCTTTCTCCATTGAATTTTTCTTGGTAACTTTGTTGAAAATTAATTGACCCATATATGTGTGTGTCTATTTATGGATTTTATTATGTTCATTAATCTACATATCTATCCTTACTCAAACCACATTGTCTTGACTATTGTAAATTTATACTAAGTCTTGAAATCAGGTCCTCCAACTTTGTACTCTTTTTCAAAATTGCTTTGGCTACTCTAATTCCTTTGCCTTTTTATATAAATTTTAGAATCAGTTATCAGTTTCTGTTAAAGAACCTGCTGGGGATTTGATTGACATTGCATTGAATCTGTAGATCTATTTGGGGAGACTGACATTTTAACAATAGTGAGTCTTTTGACCCATCACCATAGTATATCTCTCCATATATTTAGGGAATAAATTTAGGTCTTATAAAATTTGTCTTTAATTTTTTTCAACCTTACATTGGGTATCAGCTGCCTTCTCTTATTCCTGATTTTGGTGATTTGTGTCTTCTCTTTTTTATTTCCTAGACCATCTAACCAGAAATTTATTAATTTGTTTGATCTTTTCAAGGGACCAGCTTTCGATTTCATTGATTTTTCTCTATTATTTCTGTTTTCTATTTCATTGTTTTCTATCTTTATCATTATTTATTTTCTTATTCTTGCTTTGGGTTTCATTTGTTTTTTCTTGTTCTAGTTTCTTAAGGTAGAAGTCTAAATCACTGATTTGAGATAGACCTTTCTTCTTTGTTAGTAGAAACATTTTAATGGTATGAATTTCCTTCTAAGTATGGCTTTAGCCACATCTATAATTTTTGATATATTGTATTGTTTTCATTCAAGTCAGAATATTTTCTCTTTATCTTGTGATCTATCTTTATTTTATGGATTATTTCAAAATTTGTTGATTCCCAAATGTTTGGGATATATTCAAAATATCTTTCTGTTACTGATTTCAAGTTTAATTCCCTTGTGATCAGAGAACATCCTATGAACATGACTTTAATCCTGTTAAGATTATTACAACTTATTTCATGTTCCAAAATTTGGTCTGTTTTAAATAAGATTCCATGTGCATTTGAAGAGAATACATATACCGTGTTGTTGGAGTGTCCTTTAGATGACAGGTCAAGTCAGTTGATAGTGTTATTCAAGTAATCTAAGCTCTTACTGATTTTCTGTCCATTCTAACAGTTACTGAAGGAGAATGTTGAAGTCTCCAACTGAAATTATGTATATGTCTATTTCTCATTTCATTATGAAATGTCTCTTTTTATCCCTGATAATATTCCTTATTCTGAAATCTACCTTTTATGTGCCTCTCTAGCTTTTTAAAAAAAATTACTAACATTTACATGGTATCTCTTTTTCCATCTTTTCACTTTAACCTGCCTGTGTCTTTACATTTAAAGTGGATTTCTTGTAGATAGCACATAGGGTAGTCTTCATTTTTAATCCAATCTGACAATCCCTGCCTTTTAATTCAGATATTTAGACCATTTCCATTTAATGCAATTATATAGATGGTTGAGTTTAACTCTACTGTCTTCTTGCTTTTATAATTATCTATCTCATCTGTTCTTTGTTCCTATTTTTACTCTTCTGCCTTCTTTTGGATTGAGTTGTTTGTGTGGCTGTTTTTTTGTATTTTAAATAATTCCATTTTATCTCTTGGCTTGTTAACTGTATCTATTTTTTTTTTAGTGGTTGCTCTGGGGTTTACAATAGTTTACCTTCAAATAATTTTTTAGTGGTTGCATTAAGGTTTATAATGTACACCCTTAGCTCATCATAGTCTACCTACAAATATATTATACTACTTCACATATAGTAAAGAAACATAGATTTTATATTTCTATCCCCTATCCTTTGTGCTTTTGTTGTCACAAATTTTACTTCTACATGAAGTAAACCTCACAAAACATTTTTGTTTTAAAAGTCAGATATTTTAAAAGAGATTTAAAAATGAGAAAATATCTTTTATATTTAGCCACATGTTTACCATTCCTAGTGCTCTTCATTTTTTGGTGTAGGTTCAAATTTCCATTGGTATCATTTTTCTTTGGCCTAGTAAACTTCATTTAACATTTCTTATAGTCCAAATCTGCTGCTACAAAATCTTTGTTTTGGTTTGTCCTACCAAACCAGATTTATCTTTGAGAGATAATTTTGCTGGGTTAAAAAATTCTAGGTTGAGAGGTTTTTTTTGAATACTTTAAAGATATTGATCCATTTTCTTCTGGTTTGTGTAGTTTCTGCCACGAAGTCTGCTATTATTCTCTGTTATTCTTCATAATGTGTCTTCTTTCTTTGACCGGTTTTAAGATTTTTCTCTTAATCATTGCTTTTTAGCATCTGATTATGGTGTGCCTTGGCATGATTTTCTTTTGTTTCTTTAGCTCGGGGGTTTATTGAGCTCTTGGCTCTGTAGGTTTATAGTTTTCATTAAATTTTGGAAAATGTCGACCATTATGTCCTCAAATAGTTTTTTTGCTGCTCACTAGAACACTTCTACTCTCACTGGTGGGAAGATAAAATATTCCTAGTTCTGTGTGAGTACCAAGAATTGTTCTGCCTATTGCTCTTTGGTAGTTCTTTTTTAGAACAGGGTAGTTTCCTCTCACATTTGTGCAGATTGATACTCAGCCAAAGACTCAT